>NC_088409.1:36044194-36141909 GCF_034236695.1 Oncorhynchus nerka | reverse complement strand
TGAAAACCATAACTGGCTCGCAGATCAGATCGGTAGTAATGGTAAGATAAATTGCCATTCCACATGAGGAAGTTTGCCGACTTCTTATATAGCCTATTACTGGCAACTTCAGGAGCTTAACTGCAGAATCTGCAAAATCCAGGAGGATGGTCGGGGCAGGTTTTTTTATTTTCTTCTGGTTATCTTGATCTCTGACTCCCTCTTGAGTCATTTGTGTCTTATTTCATCAAACAGTGAGCTTAAAGCATCAGACAAGTTCAATGCATATATAGTTGATTTTATTGAGACGCATAGGGTGTGTCTATATATGGAGAAATACACGTTCAAAAATTGACTGGTCAAACGATTGGTCGAAAGAACAGACCTTCAGCGATCCAGTATTTTATTTTTCGGGGACAGCCCTATACTGTAGGTAATAGCGAATATTTTACCATCTTATAACTAATATCGTATATGATTTAGGTTTCAGGTTTTACATGAAAATGCTGTCATTATGGACTGGTAATTAGTGTATACTGATAAATGAGGCACCCAAGTAGACCTCAGTAGTAGATTGAAATCTCTTGGTTCTCTCTCTTTATTTTCCTCTCCCTTTATTTTTCTCTCTTCTTCTTACCTGCTATTTCTCTTTCTCTATCTGGCATCGTCGTCGTCCGTCCCCCCCCCCCCCCCCCCGGTGGTCTAGCTGGCTCCTAGGGAGAAGGCAGCTGTGAACTACAGCCAGAAGCTGAAGGAGAAGTTCCAGCACCACCCTCAGATCCGCCGCATCTCGCGCCACCGCCACCTGCCCAAGTCCATCTACAGCCAGAGCAAGGAGCTGCGTGTCATGAAGGAGGCTCGCCGCAGGAAGTATGGGCTCCTTCTTTACCCATACCACAACTGTCTGCCCTACAGCGGCTTTCTGTTCTCAACTCTACCTGAACATATCCTCAATACTCTTGTTTGTAACAGTCAAACCACAGAAGTCTATATATTACAGTATGTATATCAGTAGAATTGGTTTCTTTTGTGTTGTTCTTGGTAAGGTTAGTGTGGTTTTGGATCTTATTTATCTCTGTGTTGATGGGGGGAGGTTTTCGGGTGGTTGACCTGGTCTTTGGCCTCACCACAAAGGAAACTGTCAATCTCTTAACACAGTAGTCTTAGAACTACCCTGGCCTCTGTCCAACTATGGCAGAAGGTCCTCATAGTGTCCATCTAGTGGTTAAGGCTGTAGCTGGCTGTCAGAATAGGTCTGACTTCCCTACCAAGGCACACTTACCCTAATGAGTAACAGGACTGATAGGACAGGATGGTCCCTCATGGCTTGGTCATCATGGGCTTTTTGCTCATTTACACTAAAGTCTCTAAGGGGAAGTGATGCCATCATGACCAGTTGATGATTCATTAAATATTAGTCCATGTTGATTTTTGGTCCTGAAACGTAGTAACACATTGTATGTAATATGTCATCCATGTGTACCTAGGAGTTGTGACTGAAGGCAGTGTAGCCTACATGCTCATTGTGTATTTTTCAGATGACGTCAGTATTAGTGTATTCTACATTTTTATGACATCAGGCCACCTGCTTGGTGCTAACTCCTTTGTGTACTCTGCTAACGTTTCTCTCTCTCTGTGTGAATATTCTCATGAATTGGTTCCTGATGTTTGAGTTATTCATTGTTGCCTCATTGTGTGTCCCAGGGAGAGGAACGTACGCAAGCACAGCAAGCCTGGCTCCATGCCCGTGGTGACGGAGAAAGAGAAACATGTGGTCACCGTGGTGAAATAGAAGGAACATCGACGCCAGTGACCGTGTGGCATTGGAGGACTGAAGGACTACTCTCTCTCTACACACACCTGGGCCATGTTCAGAAACACACAACTAATGTTGCAAAATGTCAGTACGTTTCCCCAAATTATCTGGTTTTCCAGAAATTCCAGATACCTGGATTTCCTGCTTGTTCCCTCATGATTCCAGGACACAGGAGGTTGGTGGCATCTTAATTGGGGAGGATGGGCTCGCGGTAATAACGGGAGCAGAATGGGATCAAATACATGGTTTCCATGTGTTTGATGTCATTCCATTTGCTCCGTTCCGGCTATTATTATGAGCCGTCCTCCCCTCAGCAGCCTCTTGTGTTCGGGATTTCTGACAAACCTGGCTATTTGGGAAAGATACCGGATTTTTGCAACCCTGCACACAACATTATGTGTCCCTTCAGTTATATTCATGACATTCTAATCCGCAACTGTCAAAAGGCTGCACCCTCCTGAACACAACTCTATGGAAGACTCTGAAAGAACTCATTCCACCTCTCCAAGGCTTATTACAAATGACAACTATGGGTCAATATTGTGAAGTTTGTTTATTTTGGGATGTTATTGTATCGAAATGAGAATACACTAGAAACCAAGAAGAACGACATCCGTCAAATATCACCAGAACATTTGAGTATTTTAGGAACCATCTTGAAAATGTTTGGCCTCCCTACACCACCACATACCTTCAGCTATTGTGTGTGTACTGATTCAGTAACCTAGAAGATTGCATGATGCTAAGGATTGTTTCTATTGATACTGTTTTTTGTATTTATTGATACACCGCTAATAAAGATGCTGTATGATATTTTTGGATCTGATATGAACGCTGTTTTTTGGTAGGCAAAATACACTGATTCTCAAATCGATGCAACGATACTTTTCAAAGCTTGTTTCTTACATTAAAAAAAAACGAAGTATACAATTCATATCCAAGGGCTCGGATTAGCATAATTTGTGTGTTGTTTGGCATATGAGTAATATAGGTGGTATAACAATGGATACAGTAGCAGTAAAATCCTAAAAACTGTCTACTGATATATGGGGATGGCACAAGTGATGGTAACAAGTGTGATTGTTTCTGAATTGTCATTTTAATGTGCCTGAGTTCTAGTAACCAAGGAGGTATGTGTTGTAATTGATATACCCATGTTGCAGGGCTGACAAACACACAATTAGACTGACTTTTACCAATGTTTTTGGATTCATTTTGTACCAGTGATTTCTTAACATTGTGACTCAAGGTGGATGATCTTGTATAGGGGTTACTATAGATGCAGGTTTTGTTGGCTGTGACACATGCTAAGTATGCCACCAGAAAGGAGCCACAAAGTTGCCTTCAGGTGGACAACAACTGGAAAAGAGCAAGCGAGGCAGGCCAAAAACTACCTAGCGACGGAGAGTAGTGGCTGAGCTTGAAGTGATGGGTCTCATGGGATAGCACAAGCTGTGGCCAAAGATGGAGACTGATGGCAGAAGATTGTTGCAGCCTTATGTGCCACCCGAGATGATATAAAGAGGATTAAGTAAAGCAGTAGCTACAAGTTCAACACACTTTTATCAGTGTTTTGGTGTTTAATAATTTCTTGGCATTCTGACTCAAAGGGGATGAGCTTGTGTTGGGCTCAGTGTATTGATGCTAATGGACTTAGTCTTAATGAGGTATAGTGTTCAATCCACTTTATCACGGCAGGATTTAGATAGGATTATTAAATAAGTCATGAGCATCATATCAAACCTGGATCATGAGCACGGTTTGGGAAGGGGGGATGTTAGGGCCGGGCCTTGGGATGAGGGGTTAGGGCTGGGCCTTGGGATGAGGGGTTAGGGCTGGGCCTTGTTATGAGGGGTTCGGACTGGGCCTTCTGATGAGGGGTTATGGCTGGGCCTTCTGATGAGGGGTTAGGGCTGGGCGTTCTGATGAGTGGTTATGGCTGGGCCTTCTGATGAGGGGTTATGGCTGGGCCTTGGTATGAGGGGTTAGGGCTGGGCCTTGGTATGAGGGGTTAGGGCTGGGCCTTCTGAAGAGGGGTTAGGGCTGGGCCTTCTGATGAGGGGTTAGGGCTGGGCCTTCTGATGAGGGGTTAGGGCTGGGCCTTCTGATGAGGGGTTAGGGCTGGGCCTTCTGATGAGGTGTTAGGGCTGGGCCTTCTGATGAGGGGTTAGGGCTGGGCCTTCTGATGAGGGGTTATGGCTGGGCCTTGGTATGAGGGGTTAGGGCTGGGCCTTCTGATGAGGGGTTATGGCTGGGCCTTGGTATGAGGGGTTAGGGCTGGGCCTTCTGATGAGGGGTTATGTCTGGGCCTTGGTATGAGGGGTTATGGCTGGGCCTTCTGATGAGGGGTTATGTCTGGGCCTTGGTATGAGGGGTTATGGCTGGGCCTTGGTATGAGTGGTTAGAACAGCCTTGGTATGATGGCATTGGGATGAGGGGGATGGGCCTTGGGTTGGGGTGAGAGGGGATAAGAGAGGTGTTTGACATGATGGGACTAAAAAGTTAAGAAGCAGTGTCACAAGAAGCAGCTGATAAATCAATGATAGACATGGATTGTGTTGGTTCTAGCTTTTTTCTAGGACAAACGTTTTTTATTTTTTATTATTATACCTGGATGGTTAAAAGTAGTCTAAAGTGTTACCAAATCAGGAATAAGAATGCTGTATCACACAATTTTATTTATACCTCCAGCTGGAGAGGCAATCCTAACGGAAGATAAGTTCCACAATATGCTACTGCACCACATAAGAAACTGGACAGCGACATGGTGTTGAAACGCACATTTCCAGTTGTGCCAGTTTTATCGTGTGCTGATGAAGCTTTTAACTTTCGCTGTACATCACTTTTCTTCAGAAAATGCTCTTTAACAGGCAAATGTTTTTTATAATCTGGTCCAGCTGTAAAGGATTTACAATCCGTGTTTTGCAAATGCCTGATGTCAATGAAAACGTCGACAAGCGCCCCTCTCCCCTTCCTTTTTCATGAAGCCACTCGCGCTCAGCTTTGTTCTACGCGTCTCCATTGCTCCGCCTACTCTTCCTATCGGGATTTTTTTCATTGCATCCATTTTTGTGCATTTAAGAAATCTCCAAGAATTATAAACCTGGAGGAAAGCGAGAAAGAGAGAGTGTGGGGCTAGGACTAGAAAGAAAAACAAACAAACAAGAGAAGAGGCGACGTCTTTATTTCAACATGCGAGCAAACCCATTCTAAAGGATGACCGCGATGGGTTAGACAGGATTTAACATGATTGCAAAATAAAAGGCAAGAGCTCTATTCTATGTTTCTCTACAATCCATCCGTGAATGGAGAAGGATAAATGTGTTTGGAATGCTTGTTTCCAGAAGACCGTATATGTTGGTTATAAAACCAAAGGGCCTCTGTCCAGCATCTCCAGTGTCTATCTCATAGGTTACTGGAATTGGGGAGTTTGTGTGAGAATTAGGCGATGATTCTGTTGGATATGTGTATTGTGATCCTCACCGATTCATTTCTCTGTATTTATTATGAGCTGTAGCAGCCTGCTGTACCAGAACCTCTGAAACCCAATCAGATAACGTTCATGTATTGGGTGGAAATTGAGGCTATATAGGATACATGTCTGCATCCCTTGTAAAAAGTAGCATTTTGACACATTGTGTCTTATTCTTAAAGCCCAAATATAATGGAATGCGTCAGAATATGTGTGAACAATCCAACCGATATGTCTTGCATTAGGGTAGCCCATGCTAATGGTTATGACTATGAATACAAGAACCACATAAGTGGAATATTGCAGCCTAATATTAGAGTAGCAATCTGATTTTGCAATTTGGAAATATTCTATTACAATTAAGTCTATCCATTATATCACTCAATGTTGGTATATTTAAAAAATATATATGTTATCATTACTTTTTAGCAATTGTGTGTAGCGATGTCAGCTCCACTCGGGCCCCGGGGCCCAGGCGCCCCCCCGCCGGCTGGAGCCCTACCCGACCTGCCGGACCTCAGCCACCTCACCGAGGATGAGAGGAAGATCATCCTGGGCGTCATGGACCGACAGAAAAAGGAAGATGAGAAGGAACAGTCAATGCTAAAGTAAGCCATTATGATTCGCTATCATTCAAACGTGTGAGAGAGAGAGTGGAGAAAGAGAGAGAGAGTCATTGTGGGTACATCGCGCGCTAACTGTCACGTCAGCTGTGCTCGTGCAGTGAGTGCTGGGTTGGGGTAACCCTGTTGTAACTGGTTGTCGCGAGCTGGAGCTGATCGCATTGCAAGGTTACGTAGCCTACGTCCTGCACATATTGACTGTTCTAATGGGCTGATCGTTCTGAGTGGAGAGAATATGTGATATTTATTAACACCATTGCCTCTAGAAATTGCGTTTACAATAAAGCAGCATATTGGCTATGCATTTAGTCTGTTCTCCAAATGATGTTCGGATAATATGAGCAGGGAGAAGGATCTTTGAGTCGACTGAATATGCTTCAGTAGCCTATGTCTTTCAACAGTTAGCAGTGCATTTGAATCCTAGGCTATTAAGCGGCCTTCTCACTCTGTTGGCTTTGGGTTGGGTTAGTAAAGGGCGCCATCTTCGCGTCAAATCATACCACTTCCCTTTCAATCACGTACATATTACACAACAACGATTAAACACTGGCGTTTGAAGAAATAATGAGATATATCCTGTATGATGATTTTCAACGTTAGCCTATCTGTCAGACTATACTGCATCAGTGCTATGGAAACGGAAACATTCCCTCTCCTGTGTGTGCAGAATCAGATGTCGCTGAGCATTTCAGCACCACGGCGCTGTCCAGTTCTAGGCATAGAGCAGCAGCACAGTTCGATGCCGCAGACGCTCACGCGTGTAGATAGACCATTCATTGCTATTCATAGGCTAAGCTTTGTGTGCCAAATTATTGACATGCTTTTAGTGTAAAACTAAATATTGAACACAGTCATCTCTATGTTGTCACTTCCTGCAGATACTGTATTATCCTTCTGAAACTTTAACCGTTTCTGTTTACATAGACTGTAACTTTCTTCATTTTTTGTGGAAAAGTCTCAAACGGTCCTCTATTTTACTGTGGTTTTGTGGATTATATTAAGACTACTGTCACCTTAAATCTCTGGAATTTTAATAGATATGAGGAGATATTGTATCACAGGCTGGTTCTGAGGAGTTCCCTTGTGAATTTGCACAGTGGTTCAAGGGTCAACATGCAGGTTTTTCCAAAGAGCCTTTTGGATTCCAGATGTCAGGCCTTTTCTTAGTCCCAAATGGCACACTGTTTCCTTTATAATGCATTACTTTACCCTATGGGCCCTGCTCAAATGTAGTGCACTTTATAGGGAATAGAGTACCATTTGGGATGCACACCTTGTCTGAAGTACCTTCAGAGACTATGACGTCATGTGTCAGGCTTTTCAGGGGTATTCAAAGCTGATGATTTCCGTCATCGGGTAAATATTAACAGTTGGGCTTGTCCTGATGGGGACTGGGGAGGAAGTCGCCTAGTGGAGCAATACTGTGGTAAATATGACTCACAGACTCCAAGATAACGGCAGGCCACCTCAGTTTGTGCTGCTGCCTGCGTGTGAATCATCCCTGGCTGTTTTTCCCCATCGCTGAGTGCTTTTTGTATTTGTTTCCCCTCTCTCTCTCTCTCTCTCTCTCCCTCTCTCTCTCTCTCTCTCTCTCTCTCTCTCTCTCTCTCTCTCTCTCTCTCTCCCTCTCTCCCTCCCTGCCGTCTCTCTCTCTCTCTGTGTCTCTCTCTCGGAGGTAAAGCGATTGTCAGCTTTAGTCACTCACAGCCATGCAGACTGGCAGTGATGTCACAGCCTAGCGTAGCATAACTAACTGAGTGTGTGCAGCAGGGATGCTAGTCTACCTTACAGGCTACATGGTCACTCAGTCACTGTTTCTAAAGTTCATTATTTGCAGACACACACAGACTGGGGTGTTTTTTTTTTTTTTTAATGAAACTTTATTTAACTAGGCAAGTCAGTTAAGAACAAATTCTTATTCACAATGACGACTTACCAGAAGACAAAAGGCCTCCGCAGGGACGGGGGCTGGGATTAAATAAAATACACATATAGGACAAAATTAAACAAAACACACAAAACACAGCTTGGCAGCAACACATGAAAACACAGCATGGTATAAGCACAAAACATGGTACATACATTATTGGGCACAGACAACAGCACAAAACATGGTACATACATTATTGGGCACAGACAACAGCACAAAACATGGTACATACATTATTGGGCACAGACAACAGCACAAAACATGGTACATACATTAACAGACAACAGCACAAAACATGGTACATACATTATTGGGCACAGACAACAGCACAAAACATGGTACATACATTATTGGGCACAGACAACAGCACAAAACATGGTACATACATTATTGGGCACAGACAACAGCACAAAACATGGTACATACATTATTGGGCACAGACAACAGCACAAAACATGGTACATACATTATTGGGCACAGACAACAGCACAAAACATGGTACATACATTATTGGGCACAGACAACAGCACAAAACATGGTACATACATTATTGGGCACAGACAACAGCACAAAACATGGTACATACATTATTGGGCACAGACAACAGCACAAAACATGGTACATACATTATTGGGCACAGACAACAGCACAAAACATGGTACATACATTATTGGGCACAGACAACAGCACAAAACATGGTACATACATTATTGGGCACAGACAACAGCACAAAACATGGTACATACATTATTGGGCACAGACAACAGCACACAACATGGTACAACATTATTGGGCAGACAACAGCACAAAACATGGTACATACATTATTGGGCACAGACAACAGCACAAAACATGGTACATACATTATTGGGCACAGACAACAGCACAAAACATGGTACATACATTATTGGGCACAGACAACAGCACAAAACATGGTACATACATTATTGGGCATTATACATTATTGGGCACAGACAACAGCACAAAACATGGTACATACATTATTGGGCACAGACAACAGACAAAGCACAAAACATGGTACACATTATTGGGCACAGACAACAGCACAAACATGGTACATACATTATTGGGCACAGACAACAGCACAAAACATGGTACATACATTATTGGGCACAGACAACAGCACAAACATGGTACATACATTATTAAGGCACAGACAACAGCACAAAACATGGTACATACATTATTGGGCACAGACAACAGCACAAAACATGGTACATACATTATTGGGCACAGACAACAGCACAAAACATGGTACATACATTATTGGGCACAGACAACAGCACAAAACATGGTACATACATTATTGGGCACAGACAACAGCACAAAACATGGTACATACATTATTGGGCACAGACAACAGCACAAAACATGGTACATACATTATTGGGCACAAAACATGACAACAGCACAAAACATGGTACATACATTATTGGGCACAGACAGCACAAAACATGCACAATTGGGCACAGACAACAGCACAAAACATGGTACATACATTATTGGGCACAGACAACAGCACAAAACATGGTACATACATTATTGGGCACAGACAACAGCACAAAACATGGTACATACATTATTGGGCACAGACAACAGCACAAAACATGGTACATACATTATTGGGCACAGACAACAGCACAAAACATGGTACATACATTATTGGGCACAGACAACAGCACAAAACATGGTACATACATTATTGGGCACAGACAACAGCACAAAACATGGTACATACATTATTGGGCACAGACAACAGCACAAAACATGGTACATACATTATTGGGCACAGACAACAGCACAAAAGGGCAAGAAGGTAGAGACAACAATACATCATGCGAAGCAGCCAAAACTGTCAGTAAGAGTGTCCATGACTGAGTCTTTGAATGAAGAGATTGAGATAAAACTGTCCAGTTTGAGTGTTTTCTGCAGCTGAAAAGAGGAGAGACCCACGGATGTGTCTGCTTTGGGGACCTTTAACAGAATGTGACTGGCAGAACGGGTGTTGTTTGCCGAGGATGAGGGCTGCAGTAGGTATCTCAGATAGTGGGGAATGAGACCTGAGGTGGTTTTATAAATAAGCATAAACCAGTGGGTCATGCGACGGGTAGAGATGGTGGGCTGGGATGTAGCTAATGCAGAAATATGTATTCCATAGTCTTAATTTTGCAGAGAGTGGTTTTACTTCAAATGATATGTGGCTGTTTTACCTACAATAGGTAAGAACACTTATTTTAAGTAAGACCCTCTGGATAAGTGTGTAGCTAAGGGACTAAATGCAGATGTATGTGGCCTCCCTCTCCCTCCCTCCTCTCCACTTCTCCATCCCCTTCCTCCCCTCCATCCATTTTTCCCTCCTCCCTTTCCCTCATCCTCTTTCCCTCTAAATGCCTCAGTTAACCAGTCTTCTCTCATTAGCAGAGGTGAACAAAGGAGTGTTGTGTCCCAAATATCACACTATTCCCTATATAGTCCATAGGGCTCTGATCAAAAGTAGTGCACTATATAGGGAAGGGTGCCAACTGGGATGCACACAGGGTATATGTCACCCTCACAGCAGTTACTCATGTTAGTATTATGGTCTGGGCTGTTTGTCAACAAGTGATGTCAGCAGAGTGAACACTGTATCAGTCTGCAACAGCTCAGTTTGATAATAATGTCTACTGTTAAAAACAATGTAGTTTTCAAGGGCTATTTGACATGGTGTGTTTTTATGCTGTATCACCTAACATGAGACCGGAACCTCCTAAGCTTTGCTATGGACATAAATAGTGCACTATATAGGGAATAGAATAAGGCTGTGGCCAAAACTAGTGCACTATATAGGGAATAGGGTGCCATTTGATAGGCAACCTGTAACGTAATAGAGGGAATCCTGAGAGAGACAGGAGAGACAGAGAGAGAGGCAGAGAGAGACAGGGAGCGAGAGAGACAGAGAGAGACAGGGAGAACCAGAGAGAGAGACAGGGAGAGACAGAGAGAGAGAAACAGAGAGAGACAGAGAGAGAGAGAGGGAGAAAGACAGGGAGAGACAGATGGAGAGACAGGGAGAGAGAGAGAGATACAGGGAGAGAGAGTGAGAGAGACAGGGGGAGAGATGTGAAGAGAGACAGGGAGAGACAGATGGAGAGACAGGGAGAGAGAGAGAGACAGGGAGAGAGAGTGAGAGACAGAGTGAGAGAGACAGGGGGAGAGATGTGGAGAGAGACAGGGAGAGACAGGGAGAGAGAGAGATACAGGGAGAGACGGAGAGAGACCAAGAGAGACAGGAAGAGAGACAGGGAGAGAGAGATGAGACACAGGGAGAGAGAGAGGCAGGGAGAGACAGAGAGAGACAAAGAGAGACAGGGAGAGATGGAGAGAGAGACAGGGAGAGAGAGAGAGCGAGAGACAGGGAGAGAGACAGCCAGAGAGAGAGTGAGAGACAGGGAGAGACAGAGAGAGGAACAGGGAGAGACAGGGAGAGACAGAGAGAGAGACAGGGAGAGACAGGGAGACAGAAAGGGAGAGAGACAGGGAGAGAGACAGGGAGAGAGACAGGGAGAGACAGGGCGAGAGACAGGGAGAGGGACAGGGAGAGAGAGTGAGAGACAGAGTGAGAGAGACAGGGGGAGAGATGTGAAGAGAGACAGGGAGAGACAGATGGAGAGACAGGGAGAGAGAGAGAGACAGGGAGAGAAAGTGAGAGACAGAGTGAGAGAGACAGGGGGAGAGATGTGGAGAGAGACAGGGAGAGACAGGGAGAGAGAGAGATACAGGTAGAGACGGAGAGAGACCGAGAGAGACAGGAAGAGAGACAGGGAGAGAGAGATGAGACACAGGGAGAGAGAGAGGCAGGGAGAGACAGAGAGAGACAAAGAGAGACAGGGAGAGAGAGAGATACATGGAGAGAGAGACAGAGACAGAGAGACAGGGAGAGAGAGAGGCAGGGGGAGACAGGGAGGGACAGAGAGAGAGAGAGAGAGAGAGAGAGGGAGAGACAGAGAGAGACAGAGAGAGTCAGGGAGAGACAGAGAGAGAGACAGAGAGAGAGAGAGAGAGACAGGGAGAGGGAGAGACAGAGAGAGAGACAGGGAGAGACTGAGAGAGACAGGAAGAGAGACAGGGAGAGAGAGATGAGACACAGGGAGAGAGAGAGGCAGGGAGAGACAGAGAGAGAGGCAGGGAGAGACAGAGAGACAGAGAGATACATGGATAGAGAGAGATACAGAGAGATACAGGGAGAGACAGGGAGAGACAGAGATAGGCAGGGAGAGACAGGGAGAGGCAGGGAGACAGAGAGCGAGAGAGATAGACAGGGAGAGACAGAGAGAGACAGCGAGAGACAGGGAGAGACAGGGAGAGAGAGAGAGAGACAGCGAGAGACAGGGAGAGACAGGGAGAGAGAGAGACAGAAAGAGAGACAAAGGGAGACAGACGGAGAGACAGGGTGAGACAGGGAGAGACAGAGAGAGGCAGGGAGAGACCGAGAGAGAAAGAGAGAGACAGGGAGAGAGAGGTCGAAAGAGAGACAGAAGGAGAGAGGTACAGGGAGAGACAGGGAGATACAGTGAGAGAGACAGTGAGAGAGACAGGGAGAGAGACAGGGAGAGAGACAGGGAGAGGGACAGGGAGAGAGATGAGAGAGACAGAGCGAGAGAGATACAGGGAGAGACAGAGAGACAGATAGAGACAGGGAGAGACAGGGAGAAAGACAGGGAGAGACAGAGTGAGAGACAAGGAGAGACAGAGAGAGTGAGAGACAGGGAGAGACAGAGAGAGAGAGACAGGGAGAGAGACAGGGAGAGACAGGGAGAGACAGGGAGAGACGGAGTGAGAGACAGAGCGAGACAGAAAGAGACAGAGTGAGAGACAAGGAGAGACAGAGAGAGTGCGACAGGGAGAGAGAGAGTGAGAGACAGGGAGAGACAGAGAGAGAGAGACAGGGAGAGAGACAGGGAGAGACAGGGAGAGACGGAGAGAGAGAGTGAGAGACAGGGAGAGATGGAGAGAGAGACAGGGAGAGATGGAGCGAGAGACAGGGAGAGAGACAGGCAGAGAGAGAGTGAGAGACAGGGAGAGACAGAGAGAGAGACAGGGAGAGACAGGGAGAGACAGAGAGAGAGACAGGGAGAGACAGGGAGAGAGAAAGGGAGAGAGACAGGGAGAGAGACAGGGAGAGAGACAGAGAGAGAGACAGGGAGAGACAGGGAGAGACAGAGACAGGGAGACACAGGGAGAGAGAAAGGGAGAGACAGGGAGACAGGGAGAGACAGGGAGAGACAGAGAGAGAGAGACAGGGAGAGACAGGGAGAGAGAAAGGGAGAGAGACAGGGAGAGAGACAGGGAGAGAGACAGAGAGAGAGACAGGGAGAGACAGGGAGAGATGAGAGAGACAGAGCAGAGAGATACAGGAGAGACAGAGAGACAGATAGAGACAGGGAGAGACAGGGAGAAAGACAGGGAGAGACAGAGTGAGAGACAAGGAGAGACAGAGAGAGACAGAGAGAGTCAGGGAGAGACAGAGAGAGAGACAGAGAGAGAGAGAGAGACAGGGAGAGGGAGAGACAGAGAGAGAGACAGGGAGAGACTGAGAGAGACAGGAAGAGAGACAGGGAGAGAGAGAGATACATGGATAGAGAGAGATACAGAGAGATACAGGGAGAGACAGGGAGAGACAGAGATAGGCAGGGAGAGACAGGGAGAGGCAGGGAGACAGAGAGCGAGAGAGATAGACAGGGAGAGACAGAGAGAGACAGCGAGAGACAGGGAGAGACAGGGAGAGAGAGAGAGAGACAGCGAGAGACAGGGAGAGACAGGGAGAGAGAGAGACAGAAAGAGAGACAAAGGGAGACAGACGGAGAGACAGGGTGAGACAGGGAGAGACAGAGAGAGGCAGGGAGAGACCGAGAGAGAAAGAGAGAGACAGGGAGAGAGAGGTCGAAAGAGAGACAGAAGGAGAGAGGTACAGGGAGAGACAGGGAGATACAGTGAGAGAGACAGTGAGAGAGACAGGGAGAGAGACAGGGAGAGAGACAGGGAGAGGGACAGGGAGAGAGATGAGAGAGACAGAGCGAGAGAGATACAGGGAGAGACAGAGAGACAGATAGAGACAGGGAGAGACAGGGAGAAAGACAGGGAGAGACAGAGTGAGAGACAAGGAGAGACAGAGAGAGTGAGAGACAGGGAGAGACAGAGAGAGAGAGACAGGGAGAGAGACAGGGAGAGACAGGGAGAGACGGAGTGAGAGACAGAGCGAGACAGAAAGAGACAGAGTGAGAGACAAGGAGAGACAGAGAGAGGCGACAGGAGAGAGAGAGTGAGAGACAGACAGGAGAGACAGAGAGAGAGAGAGACAGGGAGAGAGACAGGGAGAGACAGGGAGAGACGGAGAGAGAGAGTGAGAGACAGGGAGAGATGGAGAGAGAGACAGGGAGAGATGGAGCGAGAGACAGGGAGAGAGACAGGCAGAGAGAGAGTGAGAGACAGGGAGAGACAGAGAGAGAGACAGGGAGAGACAGGGAGAGACAGAGAGAGAGACAGGGAGAGACAGGGAGAGAGAAAGGGAGAGAGACAGGGAGAGAGACAGGGAGAGAGACAGAGAGAGAGACAGGGAGAGACAGGGAGAGACAGAGACAGGGAGAGACAGGGAGAGAGAAAGGGAGAGACAGGGAGACAGGGAGAGACAGGGAGAGACAGAGAGAGAGAGACAGGGAGAGACAGGGAGAGAGAAAGGGAGAGAGACAGGGAGAGAGACAGGGAGAGAGACAGAGAGAGAGACAGGGAGAGACAGGGAGAGAGATGAGAGAGACAGAGTGAGAGAGATACAGGGAGAGACAGAGAGACAGATAGAGACAGGGAGAGACAGGGAGAAAGACAGGGAGAGACAGAGTGAGAGACAAGGAGAGACAGAGAGAGTGAGAGACAGGGAGAGACAGAGAGAGAGAGACAGGGAGAGAGACAGGGAGAGACAGGGAGAGACGGAGAGAGAGAGACAGGGGGAGAGATGTGGAGAGAGACAGGGAGAGACAGAGAGAGAGACAGAGAGAGAGAGACGGAGAGACAGAGAGAGAGAGACAGGGAGAGACCGAGAGAGACCGAGAGAGACAGGAAGAGAGACAGGGAGAGAGAGATGAGACACAGGGAGAGAGAGAGGCAGGGAGAGACAGAGAGAGAGACAGGGAGAGGGACAGGGAGAGGGACAGGGAGAGAGAGTGAGAGACAGAGTGAGAGAGACAGGGGGAGAGATGTGGAGAGAGACAGGGAGAGACCGAGAGAGACCGAGAGAGACAGGAAGAGAGACAGGGAGAGAGAGATGAGACACAGGGAGAGAGAGAGGCAGGGAGAGACAGAGAGAGAGGCAGGGAGAGACAGAGAGATACATGGATAGAGAGAGATACAGAGAGATACAGGGAGAGACAGGGAGAGACAGAGATAGGCAGGGAGAGACAGGGAGAGGCAGGGAGACAGAGAGCGAGAGAGATAGACAGGGAGAGACAGAGAGAGACAGCGAGAGACAGGGAGAGACAGGGAGAGAGAGAGACAGAAAGAGAGACAGAGGGAGACAGACGGAGAGACAGGGTGAGACAGGGAGAGACAGAGAGAGGCAGGGAGAGACCGAGAGAGAAAGAGAGAAACAGGGAGAGAGAGGTCGAAAGAGAGACAGAAAGAGAGAGGTACAGGGAGAGACAGGGAGATACAGTGAGAGAGACAGTGAGAGAGACAGGGAGAGACAGGGAGAGAGACAGGGAGAGGGACAGGGAGAGAGACGAGAGAGACAGAGTGAGAGAGATACAGGGAGAGACAGAGAGACAGAGAGAGACAGGGAGAGACAGGGAGAAAGACAGGGAGAGACAGAGTGAGAGACAAGGAGAGACAGAGAGAGTGAGAGACAGGGAGATACAGAGAGAGGGAGACAGGGAGAGAGACAGGGAGAGACAGGGAGAGACGGAGAGAGAGAGTGAGAGACAGGGAGAGATGGAGAGAGAGACAGGGAGAGAGAGAGAGCGAGAGACAGGGAGAGAGACAGCCAGAGAGAGAGTGAGAGACAGGGAGAGACAGAGAGAGAGACAGGGAGAGACAGGGAGAGACAGAGAGAGAGACAGGGAGAGACAGGGAGAGAGAAAGGGAGAGAGACAGGGAGAGAGACAGGGAGAGAGACAGAGAGCGAGACAGGGAGAGACAGGGAGAGACAGAGACAGGGAGAGACAGAGACAGGGAGAGGGACAGGGAGAGAGACGAGAGAGACAGAGCGAGAGAGATACGGGGAGAGACAGAGAGACAGAGAGATACAGGGAGAGACAGGGAGATAGACAGGGAGAGACAGAGTGAGAGACAGAGCGAGACAGAAAGAGACAGAGTGAGAGACAAGGAGAGACAGAGAGAGTGCGACAGGGAGAGAGAGAGTGAGAGACAGGGAGAGACAGAGAGAGAGAGACAGGGAGAGAGACAGGGAGAGACAGGGAGAGACGGAGAGAGAGAGTGAGAGACAGGGAGAGATGGAGAGAGAGACAGGGAGAGATGGAGCGAGAGACAGGGAGAGAGACAGGCAGAGAGAGAGTGAGAGACAGGGAGAGACAGAGAGAGAGACAGGGAGAGACAGGGAGAGACAGAGAGAGAGACAGGGAGAGACAGGGAGAGAGAAAGGGAGAGAGACAGGGAGAGAGACAGGGAGAGAGACAGAGAGAGAGACAGGGAGAGACAGGGAGAGAGATGAGAGAGACAGAGCGAGAGAGATACAGGGAGAGACAGAGAGACAGATAGAGACAGGGAGAGACAGGGAGAAAGACAGGGAGAGGCAGAGTGAGAGACAAGGAGAGACAGAGAGAATGAGAGACAGGGTAAGACAGAGAGAGAGAGACAGGGAGAGAGACAGGGAGAGACAGGGAGAGACGGAGAGAGAGAGACAGGGGGAGAGATGTGGAGAGAGACAGGGAGAGACAGAGAGAGAGACAGAGAGAGAGAGAGGGAGAGACAGAGAGAGAGAGACAGGGAGAGACCGAGAGAGACCGAGAGAGACAGGAAGAGAGACAGGGAGAGAGAGATGAGACACAGGGAGAGAGAGAGGCAGGGAGAGACAGAGAGAGACAGGGAGAGGGACAGGGAGAGGGACAGGGAGAGAGAGTGAGAGACAGAGTGAGAGAGACAGGGGGAGAGATGTGGAGAGAGACAGGGAGAGACCGAGAGAGACCGAGAGAGACAGGAAGAGAGACAGGGAGAGAGAGATGAGACACAGGGAGAGAGAGAGGCAGGGAGAGACAGAGAGAGAGGCAGGGAGAGACAGAGAGATACATGGATAGAGAGAGATACAGGGAGATACAGGGAGAGACAGGGAGAGACAGAGATAGGCAGGGAGAGACAGGGAGAGGCAGGGAGACAGAGAGCGAGAGAGATAGACAGAGAGAGACAGCGAGAGACAGGGAGAGACAGGGAGAGAGAGAGACAGAAAGAGAGACAGAGGGAGACAGACGGAGAGACAGGGTGAGACAGGGAGAGACAGAGAGAGGCAGGGAGAGACCGAGAGAGAAAGAGAGAAACAGGGAGAGAGAGGTCGAAAGAGAGACAGAAAGAGAGAGGTACAGGGAGAGACAGGGAGATACAGTGAGAGAGACAGTGAGAGAGACAGGGAGAGACAGGGAGAGAGACAGGGAGAGGGACAGGGAGAGAGACGAGAGAGACAGAGTGAGAGAGATACAGGGAGAGACAGAGAGACAGAGAGAGACAGGGAGAGACAGGGAGAAAGACAGGGAGAGACAGAGTGAGAGACAAGGAGAGACAGAGAGAGTGAGAGACAGGGAGATACAGAGAGAGGGAGACAGGGAGAGAGACAGGGAGAGACAGGGAGAGACAGGGAGAGACGGAGAGAGAGAGTGAGAGACAGGGAGAGATGGAGAGAGAGACAGGGAGAGAGAGAGCGAGAGACAGGGAGAGAGACAGCCAGAGAGAGAGTGAGAGACAGGGAGAGACAGAGAGAGAGACAGGGAGAGACAAGGAGAGACAGAGAGAGAGACAGGGAGAGACAGGGAGTGAGAAAGGGAGAGAGACAGGGAGAGAGACAGAGAGCGAGACAGGGAGAGACAGGGAGAGACAGAGACAGGGAGAGAGACAGGGAGAGGGACAGGGAGAGAGACGAGAGAGACAGAGCGAGAGAGATACGGGGAGAGACAGAGAGACAGAGAGAGACAGGGAGAGACAGGGAGAAAGACAGGGAGAGACAGAGTGAGAGACAGAGCGAGACAGAAAGAGACAGAGTGAGAGACAAGGAGAGACAGAGAGAGTGCGACAGGGAGAGAGACAGGGAGAGGGACAGGGAGAGAGACGAGAGAGACAGAGCGAGAGAGATACGGGGAGAGACAGAGAGACAGAGAGAGACAGGGAGAGACAGGGAGAAAGACAGGGAGAGACAGAGTGAGAGACAGAGCGAGACAGAAAGAGACAGAGTGAGAGACAAGGAGAGACAGAGAGAGTGCGACAGGGAGAGAGAGAGTGAGAGACAGGGAGAGACAGAGAGAGAGAGACAGGGAGAGAGACAGGGAGAGACAGGGAGAGACGGAGAGAGAGAGTGAGAGACAGGGAGAGATGGAGAGAGAGACAGGGAGAGATGGAGCGAGAGACAGGGAGAGAGACAGGCAGAGAGAGAGTGAGAGACAGGGAGAGACAGAGAGAGAGACAGGGAGAGACAGGGAGAGACAGAGAGAGAGACAGGGAGAGACAGGGAGAGAGAAAGGGAGAGAGACAGGGAGAGAGACAGAGAGAGAGACAGGGAGAGACAGGGAGAGACAGAGACAGGGAGAGACAGGGAGAGAGAAAGGGAGAGACAGGGAGAGAGACAAGCCTCCAGGTGTGTAGGGCTTGCCAAGTCCCTGTCCCTGCTACCAAGACAATGGTAGACAATTCAGAATGTCCTCTCTAAGAATGACTATGCTGCCAATACATAGTGACATGAATGGAGGAGAACCCATTGACCTCCCAGAGCCCATGTGTCTGAACCCTCTGTCATTTTTCCTCCATAACAATTAACACAATATTGTTTGTTATTGTTTGAAGGGTGAGTGAGATGTGGTATTTAGAGAAACAGCCGCGTACATAATCTTGATATTATTAGATAATGTACCAGTTACACTAAATAGCCAATCAAATGTTCAAGTTCTAGTGCAGGGTTATTCACCTCTGACCCCACGAGGTCCAGAGCCTGCTGGGTTTCTGTTCTACCTGATCATTAATTGCACCCACCTGTTGTCCCAGGTCTAAATCATATTAGAGGGGAACAATTCAAAAAAGGAGTAGAACTGGCATCAAGGTCCAGATTTGAGTTTGAGGGTTCTAGTCAATTTTATGTCCCTCTGATATCGATTGGTCGATTCCCCATACTAGCCTCCTATCCTTACAATATATAGTAGCTCAATTTATTCGACTTTTTGTTTCCAATCCGATGTAGTCTCTATAGCAGCCATAAGGTGTTCTAGAGCTCTGATTTGTTCAGAGAAACATCCATACATGTACTGTGAGTTTAGTTAACGAACAGCACCAATACTAGGTGACATGATGCAATATGGAAGGATTAAAGGCAGTGCACACTACTCCAATTAACCAAGCATCCATCACTCCAGGTCCACTGGCACTTCAAACAGACTGTAGCCAGCTAGCTGTATGCCTGCTGCAGCAGCCGGTCAGCTCCTCATGCTTCACTGAACCTCTGACTGTTACAGTAATGACAGATCCGGGACCCCTCCTCACCCAAACACCCTGGGATGCAGAGACCCAGGTCCACAGGGAGGATCCACAGATCCGCAGCCCAGGATCAGCAGCCCTGGTTGGGGTAACCCCAGAAGGCCCAGAGGAGACCTGGGGGTCCACTTCTTCCAGAGAGTGACCTGGTGCCCCATGGTGCCCCACGGCGGAGGAGACCCTGTCTCTGCAGCCACTCTCCCCTCCTGCAGTCCTTGTCTTGTAGGCTGACTCATTATCCATGTCCCAGTGCTCACCAGGGGCCTCCATTGACAGCCCTAATTACAGCAGCTGCCTCGTGTGAGGGACTCCCACCGAGATAGTGCTATTCTGGGTCTAAAACGTCTGCTACCGTGGCTCTGTCCCGGTCCCCACCCCTTGTATGTACTGTATTTTACTCCAGAGGGACATGTACCCTGTCTGTCCAGAGTTGTTAATGATTAATGAATGCCAGTATGTTGACCATAATGATAGTCTTGTAAGAGTTGCCTAGACATCCTGCATGACTCAACCTTTACCTCTCTTGCTCCTGCTTCTCTACATACTCCTCATATTACTAGGAAGATTTCCCATCAACACACAGGACCTGAGAATTCTATGGGTCAGTAAAGTTACAACTCGATGTGAGGAAAAAGAATGCTGGCTAAACCCTGTACTTCCTCACAAATTGTGTGTGTGTGTGCGTACGTGTGTGGTAGGTAAAGGGGGTGAGGGTGAGGGTGGAGGACTTAGGAAGAGGTTTGACCAAGAAATGGCTTTCTTGGGGCATCCCGAGTGGCGCAGTGGTCTAAGGCACTACATCACAGTGCTCGCTGTGCCACTAGAGATCCTGGTTCGAGTCCAGGCTCTGTCGCAGGGGAGCGCGACTGGGAGACCCATGGGGCGACGCACAATTTGCCCAGCGTTGTCCGGGTTAGGGGAGGGTTTAGCCGGCAGGGATGTCCTTGTCCCATCGCGCACTAGCGACTCCTGTGGCAAGCAGTGCACACTGACACGGTCGCCAGGTCTAGGGTGTTTCCTCCGACACATTGGTGCGGCTGACTTCCGGGTTAAGCGGGCATTGTGTTTGTGTTTCGGTGGACGCACGGCTCTCATCCTTCGCATCTCCTGAGTCCGTACGGGAGTTGCAGCCATGAGACAAGACTGTAACTACTAATTTGATACCATGAAATTGGGGATACATTATTATTATTTTTTAAATAATTGTCTTTCTATTCACTCACAATGTCATTGATTTCCCCAGCCCAGTCCAGTCATCTCATAGAGGCAGCATTGTGGGTAATGGAGTCCCCAGAGTGCATGAGCTCACAGCTCCAGGAACCAGAGGAGATTCCTCCCCTTGCTGTACAGCAGAAGCCTGTGGTTGTCGTGGTTGTGTAGTAGTTATGTAATTGTTATGTAGTGGTTGTATAGTGATTTAGGACAACAGCAACCTATGGTTGTGTACAGCAGATACCTATATGGTTGTGTAGTGATTGTGTTGTGGTTGTGTACAGCAGATACCTATATGGTTGTGTAGTGGTTGTGCACAGCAGAGACCTATATGGTTGTGTAGTGGTTGTGTACAGCAGAGACCTATATGGTTGTGTAGTGGTTGTGTAGTGGTTGTGTTCAGCAGAGACTTATATGGTTGTGTTGTGGTTGTGTACAGCAGAGACCTATATGGTTGTGTAGTGGTTGTGTACAGCAGAGATCTATATGGTTGTGTAGTGGTTGTATAGTGGTTGTGTACAGCAGAGACCTATATGGTTGTGTAGTGGTTGTGTACAGCAGAGACCTATATGGTTGTGTAGTGGTTGTGTACAGCAGAGATCTATATGGTTGTGTAGTGGTTGTGTAGTGGTTGTGTAGTGGTTGTGTACAGCAGAGACCTATATGGTTGTGTAGTGGTTGTGTACAGCAGAGACCTATATGGCTGTGTAGTGGTTGTGTAGTGGTTGTGTTCAGCAGAGACCTATATGGTTGTGTAGTTGTTGTGTACAGCAGAGACCTATATGGTTGTGTTGTGGTGGTGTAGTGGTTGTGTTCAGCAGAGACCTATATGGTTGTGTCGTGGTTGTCTACAGCAGAGACCTAAATGGTTGTGTAGTGGTTGTCTACAGCAGAGACCTATATGGTTGTGTAGGAGTTGTGTACAGCAGATACCTATATGGTTGTGTAGTGGTTGTGTAGTGGTTGTGTTCAGCAGAGACCTATATGGTTGTGTAGTGGTTGTGTACAAGCAGAGACCTATATGGTTGTGTAGTGGTTGTGTAGTGGTTGTGTTCAGCAGAGACCTATATGGTTGTGTAGTGGTTGTGTACAGCAGAGATCTATATGGGTGTATTGTGGTTGTGTAGTGGTTGTTTACAGCAGAGACCTATATGGTTGTGTAGTGGTTGTGTACAGCAGATACCTATATGGTTGTGTAGTGGTTGTGTACAAGCAGAGACCTATATGGTTGTGTAGTGGTTGTGTAGTGGTTGTGTTCAGCAGAGACCTATATGGTTGTGTAGTGGTTGTGTACAGCAGAGATCTATATGGGTGTATTGTGGTTGTGTAGTGGTTGTTTACAACAGAGACCTATATGGTTGTGTAGTGGTTGTGTACAGCAGATACCTATATGGTTGTGTAGTGGTTGTGTCGTGGTTGTGTACAGCAGAGACCTATATGGGTGTGTAGTGGTTGTGTACAGCAGAGACCTATATAGTGTGTAGTGGTTGTGTACAGCAGAGACCTATATGGTTGTGTAGTGGTTGTGTACAGCAGAGACCTATATGGTTGTGTAGTGGTTGTGTACAGCAGAGACCTATATGGGTGTGTAGTGGTTGTGTACAGCAGAGACCTATATGGTTGTGTAGTGGTTGTGTACAGCAGAGACCTATATGGTTGTGTAGTGGTTGTGTACAGCAGAGACCTATATGGGTGTGTAGTGGTTGTGTACAGCAGAGACCTATATGGTTGTGTAGTGGTTGTGTAAAGCAGAGACATATATGGTTGTGTAGTGGTTGTGTACAGCAGAGACCTATATGGTTGTGTAGTGGTTGTGTACAGCAGGGACCTATATGGTTGTGTAGTGGTTGTGTACAGCAGAGATCTATATGGTTGTGTAGTGGTTGTGTAGTGGTTGTGTAGTGGTTGTGTACAGCAGAGACCTATATGGTTGTGTAGTGGTTGTGTACAGCAGAGACCTATATGGCTGTGTAGTGGTTGTGTAGTGGTTGTGTTCAGCAGAGACCTATATGGTTGTGTAATTGTTGTGTACAGCAGAGACCTATATGGTTGTGTTGTGGTGGTGTAGTGGTTGTGTTCAGCAGAGACCTATATGGTTGTGTCGTGGTTGTCTACAGCAGAGACCTAAATGGTTGTGTAGTGGTTGTCTACAGCAGAGACCTATATGGTTGTGTAGGAGTTGTGTACAGCAGATACCTATATGGTTGTGTAGTGGTTGTGTAGTGGTTGTGTACAAGCAGAGACCTATATGGTTGTGTAGTGGTTGTGTAGTGGTTGTGTTCAGCAGAGACCTATATGGTTGTGTAGTGGTTGTGTACAGCAGAGACCTATATGGTTGTGTAGTGGTTGTGTACAGCAGAGACCTATATGGTTGTGTAGTGGTTGTGTACAGCAGAGATCTATATGGGTGTATTGTGGTTGTGTAGTGGTTGTTTACAGCAGAGACCTATATGGTTGTGTAGTGGTTGTGTACAGCAGATACCTATATGGTTGTGTAGTGGTTGTGTCGTGGTTGTGTACAGCAGAGACCTATATGGTTGTGTAGTGGTTGTGTACAGCAGAGACCTATATGGTTGTGTAGTGGTTGTGTACAGCAGAGACCTATATGGGTGTGTAGTGGTTGTGTACAGCAGAGACCTATATGGTTGTGTAGTGGTTGTGTACAGCAGAGACCTATATGGTTGTGTAGTGGTTGTGTACAGCAGAGACCTATATGGGTGTGTAGTGGTTGTGTACAGCAGATACCTATATGGTTGTGTAGTGGTTGTGTTGTGGTTGTGTACAGCAGAGACCTGTATGGTTATGTAGTGGTTGTGTACAGCAGAGACCTATATGGTTGTGTAGTGGTTGTGTACAGCAGAGACCTATATGGTTGTGTAGTGGTTGTGTACAGCAGAGACCTATATGGTTGTGTAGTGGTTGTATAGTGGTTGTGTACAGCAGAGACCTATATGGTTGTGTAGTGGTTGTGTACAGCAGAGACCTATATGGTTGTGTAGTGGTTGTGTACAGCAGATACCTATATGGTTGTGTAGTGGTTGTGTACAGCAGAGACCTATATGGTTGTGTAGTGGTTGTGTACAGCAGAGACCTATATGGTTGTGTAGTGGTTGTGTACAGCAGAGACCTATATGGGTGTGTAGTGGTTGTGTACAGCAGATACCTATATGGTTGTGTAGTGGTTGTGTAGTGGTTGTGTACAGCAGAGACCTGTATGGTTATGTAGTGGTTGTGTACAGCAGAGACCTATATGGTTGTGTAGTGGTTGTGTACAGCAGAGACCTATATGGTTGTGTAGTGGTTGTGTACAGCAGAGACCTATATGGTTGTGTAGTGGTTGTGTACAGCAGAGACCTATATGGGTGTGTAGTGGTTGTGTAGTGGTTGTGTACAGCAGAGACCTATATGGTTGTGTAGTGGTTGTGTACAGCAGAGACCTATATGGGTGTGTAGTGGTTGTGTAGTGGTTGTGTACAGCAGAGACCTATATGGTTGTGTAGTGGTTGTGTACAGCAGAGACCTATATGGTTGTGTAGTGGTTGTGTACAGCAGAGACCTATATGGTTGTGTAGTGGTTGTGTACAGCAGAGACCTATATGGGTGTGTAGTGGTTGTGTAGTGGTTGTGTACAGCAGAGACCTATATGGTTGTGTAGTGGTTGTGTACAGCAGAGACCTATATGGTTGTGTAGTGGTTGTGTACAGGAGAGACCTATATGGTTGTGTAGTGGTTGTGTACAGCAGAGACCTATATGGGTGTGTAGTGGTTGTGTACAGCAGAGACCTATATGGTTGTGTAGTGGTTGTGTAGTGGTTGTGTACAGCAGAGACCTGTATGGTTATGTAGTGGTTGTGTACAGCAGAGACCTATATGGTTGTGTAGTGGTTGTGTACAGCAGAGACCTATATGGTTGTGTAGTGGTTGTGTACAGCAGAGACCTATATGGTTGTGTAGTGGTTGTGTACAGCAGAGACCTATATGGTTGTGTAGTGGTTGTATAGTGGTTGTGTACAGCAGAGACCTATATGGTTGTGTAGTGGTTGTGTACAGCAGAGACCTATATGGTTGTGTAGTGGTTGTGTACAGCAGATACCTATATGGTTGTGTAGTGGTTGTGTACAGCAGAGACCTATATGGTTGTGTAGTGGTTGTGTACAGCAGAGACCTATATGGTTGTGTAGTGGTTGTGTACAGCAGAGACCTATATGGGTGTGTAGTGGTTGTGTACAGCAGATACCTATATGGTTGTGTAGTGGTTGTGTAGTGGTTGTGTACAGCAGAGACCTGTATGGTTATGTAGTGGTTGTGTACAGCAGAGACCTATATGGTTGTGTAGTGGTTGTGTACAGCAGAGACCTATATGGTTGTGTAGTGGTTGTGTACAGCAGAGACCTATATGGTTGTGTAGTGGTTGTGTACAGCAGAGACCTATATGGTTGTGTAGTGGTTGTGTACAGCAGAGACCTATATGGGTGTGTAGTGGTTGTGTAGTGGTTGTGTACAGCAGAGACCTATATGGTTGTGTAGTGGTTGTGTACAGCAGAGACCTATATGGGTGTGTAGTGGTTATGGTTGTGTAGTGGTTGTGTACAGCAGAGACCTATATGGTTGTGTAGTGGTTGTGTACAGCAGAGACCTATATGGTTGTGTAGTGGTTGTGTACAGCAGAGACCTATATGGGTGTGTAGTGGTTGTGTTTGTGTACAGCAGAGACCTATATGGTTGTGTAGTGGTTGTGTACAGCAGAGACCTATATGGTTGTGTAGTGGTTGTGTACAGCAGAGACCTATATGGTTGTGTAGTGGTTGTGTACAGCAGAGACCTATATGGGTGTGTAGTGGTTGTGTACAGCAGAGACCTAGATGGTTGTGTAGTGGTTGTGTAGTGGTTGTGTACAGCAGAGACCTGTATGGTTATGTAGTGGTTGTGTACAGCAGAGACCTATATGGTTGTGTAGTGGTTGTGTACAGCAGAGACCTATATGGTTGTGTAGTGGTTGTGTACAGCAGAGACCTATATGGTTGTGTAGTGGTTGTGTACAGCAGAGACCTATATGGTTGTGTAGTGGTTGTATAGTGGTTGTGTACAGCAGAGACCTATATGGTTGTGTAGTGGTTGTGTACAGCAGAGACCTATATGGTTGTGTAGTGGTTGTGTACAGCAGAGACCTATATGGTTGTGTAGTGGTTGTGTACAGCAGAGACCTATATGGTTGTGTAGTGGTTGTGTACAGCAGAGACCTATATGGGTGTGTAGTGGTTGTGTACAGCAGAGACCTATATGGTTGTGTAGTGGTTGTGTAGTGGTTGTGTACAGCAGAGACCTGTATGGTTGTGTAGTGGTTGTGTACAGCAGAGACCTATATGGTTGTGTAGTGGTTGTGTACAGCAGAGACCTATATGGTTGTGTAGTGGTTGTGTACAGCAGAGACCTATATGGTTGTGTAGTGGTTGTGTACAGCAGAGACCTATATGGTTGTGTAGTGGTTGTGTACAGCAGAGACCTATATGGGTGTGTAGTGGTTGTGTAGTGGTTGTGTACAGCAGAGACCTATATGGTTGTGTAGTGGTTGTGTACAGCAGAGACCTATATGGGTGTGTAGTGGTTGTGTAGTGGTTGTGTACAGCAGAGACCTATATGGTTGTGTAGTGGTTGTGTACAGCAGAGACCTATATGGTTGTGTAGTGGTTGTGTACAGCAGAGACCTATATGGGTGTGTAGTGGTTGTGTAGTGGTTGTGTACAGCAGAGACCTGTATGGTTATGTAGTGGTTGTGTACAGCAGAGACCTATATGGTTGTGTAGTGGTTGTGTACAGCAGAGACCTATATGGTTGTGTAGTGGTTGTGTACAGCAGAGACCTATATGGTTGTGTAGTGGTTGTGTACAGCAGAGACCTATATGGTTGTGTAGTGGTTGTGTACAGCAGAGACCTATATGGGTGTGTAGTGGTTGTGTAGTGGTTGTGTACAGCAGAGACCTATATGGTTGTGTAGTGGTTGTGTACAGCAGAGACCTATATGGGTGTGTAGTGGTTGTGTAGTGGTTGTGTACAGCAGAGACCTATATGGTTGTGTAGTGGTTGTGTACAGCAGAGACCTATATGGTTGTGTAGTGGTTGTGTACAGCAGAGACCTATATGGTTGTGTAGTGGTTGTGTACAGCAGAGACCTATATGGGTGTGTAGTGGTTGTGTAGTGGTTGTGTACAGCAGAGACCTATATGGTTGTGTAGTGGTTGTGTACAGCAGAGACCTATATGGTTGTGTAGTGGTTGTGTACAGCAGAGACCTATATGGTTGTGTAGTGGTTGTGTACAGCAGAGACCTATATGGGTGTGTAGTGGTTGTGTACAGCAGAGACCTATATGGTTGTGTAGTGGTTGTGTAGTGGTTGTGTACAGCAGAGACCTGTATGGTTATGTAGTGGTTGTGTACAGCAGAGACCTATATGGTTGTGTAGTGGTTGTGTACAGCAGAGACCTATATGGTTGTGTAGTGGTTGTGTACAGCAGAGACCTATATGGTTGTGTAGTGGTTGTGTACAGCAGAGACCTATATGGTTGTGTAGTGGTTGTATAGTGGTTGTGTACAGCAGAGACCTATATGGTTGTGTAGTGGTTGTGTACAGCAGAGACCTATATGGTTGTGTAGTGGTTGTGTACAGCAGATACCTATATGGTTGTGTAGTGGTTGTGTACAGCAGAGACCTATATGGTTGTGTAGTGGTTGTGTACAGCAGAGACCTATATGGGTGTGTAGTGGTTGTGTACAGCAGATACCTATATGGTTGTGTAGTGGTTGTGTAGTGGTTGTGTACAGCAGAGACCTGTATGGTTATGTAGTGGTTGTGTACAGCAGAGACCTATATGGTTGTGTAGTGGTTGTGTACAGCAGAGACCTATATGGTTGTGTAGTGGTTGTGTACAGCAGAGACCTATATGGTTGTGTAGTGGTTGTGTACAGCAGAGACCTATATGGTTGTGTAGTGGTTGTGTACAGCAGAGACCTATATGGGTGTGTAGTGGTTGTGTAGTGGTTGTGTACAGCAGAGACCTATATGGTTGTGTAGTGGTTGTGTACAGCAGAGACCTATATGGGTGTGTAGTGGTTGTGTAGTGGTTGTGTACAGCAGAGACCTATATGGTTGTGTAGTGGTTGTGTACAGCAGAGACCTATATGGTTGTGTAGTGGTTGTGTACAGCAGAGACCTATATGGGTGTGTAGTGGTTGTGTAGTGGTTGTGTACAGCAGAGACCTATATGGTTGTGTAGTGGTTGTGTACAGCAGAGACCTATATGGTTGTGTAGTGGTTGTGTACAGCAGAGACCTATATGGTTGTGTAGTGGTTGTGTACAGCAGAGACCTATATGGGTGTGTAGTGGTTGTGTACAGCAGAGACCTATATGGTTGTGTAGTTGTTGTGTACAGCAGAGACCTATATGGTTGTGTTGTGGTGGTGTAGTGGTTGTGTTCAGCAGAGACCTATATGGTTGTGTAGTGGTTGTGTTCAGCAGAGACCTATATGGGTGTGTAGTGGTTGTGTACAGCAGAGACCTATATGGTTGTGTAGTTGTTGTGTACAGCAGAGACCTATATGGGTGTGTAGTGGTTGTGTAGTGGTTGTGTTCAGCAGAGACCTATATGGTTGTGTAGTGGTTGTGTACAGCAGAGACCTATATGGTTGTGTAGTGGTTGTGTACAGCAGAGACCTATATGGTTGTGTAGTGGTTGTGTAAAGCAGAGACATATATGGTTGTGTAGTGGTTGTGTACAGCAGAGACCTATATGGTTGTGTAGTGGTTGTGTACAGCAGAGACCTATATGGTTGTGTAGTGGTTGTGTAAAGCAGAGACATATATGGTTGTGTAGTGAGGTGAAGAGGCATTTGCGTTGCTCCAAAGCATCCCACTGAACGATGTAGACACGCTCTCTCTCTCTTTACCATGCGAAGAGCAACCTCCACCCCCAGGGGAGGGAGAGAGAGAGAAAGGGGGGGTTGAAATAGATAGAGAGAGCGGAGAGGGGGGTTTGGGGGGGTGTTTGACTCTGTAAAGCAAAATGCACGCCAAATGAATACAGAATGTTAATTAAAGGAACAATGTGTTTTTGTGAGGCTAGGATTGTGATAGGCTGGAGTCTGGTTAGAGTTACACCAAAACATGGCAATGTGGCTTGTCATAACCAGCTAATATTTCCACTTATCTCTCCCACTACATTTGATTCTGTCTCAGTCTGAACTGTCGTTCTCTTTGGCACTCACCATCCCTTTAATGACACTTTGCTTCAGAGTATCTGTTGAATTTGAAACCTTTCCTAATACACTGAACGCAAACTTTGAGGTTACATTCACGGTACATGCCTCTTTAGGTCTGATCTGATACAGCCCTTATTGGGATAATGCAGTTCAGTTATAGGTCACACATATAAGGTGTACTGAGAAGTGTTATAGTCTGTTGTTCTGTGAACTAGCTACATTTGAGTCTTTTAACAGATGCTCTAATCCAGAGGGATTTACAGGAGCAATTAGGGTTATGTGCCTTGTTCAAGAGCACATCTAAAGATTTTTCACCTAGTCAACCCGGGGATTCAAACCAGCAACATTTCAGTTACCAGCCCAACACTCTTAACCACTAGGCTACCTGCTAGCTTGCTTAGTGTCAGTAGCAGGGGAGTGAAGCATTGACGTGGGAGATGGTATCAGCTGAAACCATTGGTTGAATAGTGGGTGTGTATTGGTTGTGTACAGTAGAGACCTATGGTTGTGTTGTGGTTGGGTAGTGGTTTCTGTTGTATGAGGGGTGAAACAGCCTGCGTTCTGTGAGCTAGCTGGCTGAATGTCAGTAACTGGCTGAGGGAGAGAGAGAGCAGCTCTGTACTGGCGTGTGAGATGGTATCTGGAGCCTGTTCTGCTGCTGATTTGACAGGAACAGGACATCAGGCCCATTCACAGAGAAACCACTCTCATCATCTCTGGGACAGGAGGAGCCCATTGTCTCCCAAAGCTTTGTTCTTTATTAAACACATAGATCTGCGTTAGTCACCACTGCCCATATGCACATATTCACATGCGTTCCATTCTATCCCATGAAGTTTCAATTTATTCTCCCCTCTCTTCGGGATTGTCAATTGAGTTTCCCTAGTTGATTAAGTATGAAAACGTATGATGGAAATGTACGTTTCTCACCGAGACGCTTCAATCACATTTGCAGAGCACAGTGTTTACAGTGTACAGTAGCGGAGAGTATTTCTAGTAGGGACAGTTTTAGCAGTATAAAGTATTGTAGTGTAGGGATGTAGTGTGCTGCCCAGGCAGAGCACACAGCTCCTGGCGTAACACTGTTATATAAGCCTCTGACAGAGAGCATGCTGGGAAAAGGCAGCCTGGGCGGCCGGAAAGCAGGCAGTCAGCACTACTGAGGAGGGTCTGGGGAAACCAGAGAGAGAGAGACAGAGGGGGAGACAGAGAGGGAGACAGAGAGAGAGACAGAGAGAGAGACAGAGAGGGAGACAGAGAGGGAGACAGACAGAGGGAGACAGAGAGAGAGACAGAGAGGGAGTCAGGGAGGGAGACAGAGAGGGAGACAGAGAGAGAGACAGAGAGGGAGTCAGAGAGGAAGACAGAGAGGGAGACAGCCAGAGGGAGACAGCCAGAGCGAGAGAGAGAGTTCAGAGAAGGAGACAGAGAGGGAGACAGACAGAGGGAGAGAGAGAGAAAGTTCAGAGGGAGACCGAGAGGGAGACAGAGAGGGAGAGAAAGAGGGAGAGAGAGAGAGACCAGAGAGAGACCAGAGAGAAAGAGAGAGATGGCGAGAGAGATGGAAAGGTTGCGAAAGAGGGAGAGAGAAAGAGGGGAAGGGCGATACAGAGAGAGAGACAGAGAAAAGGAGAGAGTGAAAGAGAAAGGGAGGCCCTGTTCATCACTTTTTTGACCCAATGGAACCAAGCAGCTGAGGAGAGAATACAGTATATGCTTGATAGCATCTACAACCATGGATATGAACCTGGGCCTATTCATCTGGACCTGTACCTTGTAGTTTTCTGTCAAAGATGACGCTAGTTCCTTGCAAACAATTATTTCTTTGTTGTTTTGTTTTTTTCTGCAGCATGAGCTTGAGGTTTTTCAGCCATGAACTGTAGCTTCTACTCAGTACACCCAACTCTGATCAACTGTTCCAAGGTCCTCCTAACTATGGTGTTTAAAGGTAATGTGAAGGTGGAGGGGATACTCCTGTATTATTCCAGAATGTTCTGTCATTGTAGATATCCAGAGTCAGAGAATCCTGTTTCATTTTTCTCTGTGGTGAAACTCCCTCAGGCCTCGTTTTATGATTTCTGAACTCCAAAAGGATAGGGAAAGGCATCTCTCTGTTCTGCACAACAAGGACGCCTTGAGTTGGTTGGTGTGTGTGTGCGTGCATGCGTGCGTGTGTGTGTGTGTGTGTGTGTGTGTGTGTGGACACATGTATGGCCTATTCTGAGAGGCTGAAAAGCAGTGCAATGGTCTGATGGTAGAACATGGCACCAGTTCATGTAGCTGAGAGCACAAAAAGAGAGAGTGAGGAACTTCATGCTGTTAGCAGGACGATCTATAGAAGGGACAGATTCACATCTCTCCAGTGGCAGGCCAGGTAGGCAGGCAGAAAAACTGTTCCAGACAAACTGTACAAACACATATCACATATCTATATTACAGCAGGCGGGGGAAGGTGTTTCTGGCGACTGCAAATAGACTGTCAGACAGATAGAAGACAGGACCATGCCAGGCCACTACTAGTGGAGTCTCAGTAGGCGGGGGTTGGAAAACAGAGAGTGAGGGGGGAAGAGAGAAGGGGGGGGGCTGGGGTGAATGCTGAGCACTTGTTGGCTGCTTTTCCTTCACTCTGCGGTCCAAACCATCTCAATTGGGTTGAGGTCGGGTGATTTGTGGAGGCCAGGTCATCTGATGGGAGTAAATAGGTGGATCCAATGGGGTAGCGGAATCCTCCAACGACCAGGCGGGAATGGGGTAAATGATCCAGGTGAGTAACTGAAGACAGAACAAACGGAGGTAAGTTTAAGGCAAGCAATACGTAAAAAACAACAAAACAAATTCTATCCAACTTGAGGCTGATAGTATGGCACAACATACTGTTCATGGCTAACGATCCGGCAGGGAATGGATGTCAGTTGCACCGCTCCCTCCAACCAGTGACGGCACTCCTCCAAGGCAAGCTTCACAGCGAGAAGCTCCCGGTTACCCACATCGTAGTTTCTCTCAGCTGGTGAAAGACGACAAGAGTAGAAGGCGCAGGGATGGAGTTTACCGTCAGTGGAGCTACGCTGGGACAGGATGGCGCCCACCCCCACATCAGATGCGTCCACCTCAACAACAAACTGACGGGAAGTGTCATGTTGAGAGAGAATCGGCGCGTTGGTGAATCGGCTCTTCAAGTTCAGAAATGCTCGGTCTGCCTCAGGAGTCCAACAGAAAATTCTGGTGCAAGACGTCAGAGCAGTTAAAGGAGCGGCCACCCGGCTGTAATCACGGATAAACCTCCGATAGAAGTTCGCAAATCCAAGGAATCTCTGGAGCTGCAATCTCGTACCGGGCCGGGCCCAATCCCGAACCGCCCGAACCTTCTCATGGTCCATCTTGATCTCACCCCTGGAGATGATGTACCCGAGGAAGCATGTAGTGTGGGCGTGAAAATCACACTTCTCTGCCTTCACAAACAGACGGTTCTCCAATAACCGCTGCAGGACCTGCTTAACATGCTGGATGTGGCTGGAAAGCTCCTTGGAGAAAATCAGGATGTCATCCAGGTAAACGAACACAAACAGACCGATCATATCCCTCAGCACGTCATTCACCAAACTTTGGAACACTGCTGGAGCGTTGGAAAGTCCAAACGGCATCACCTGGTACTCAAAATGTCCCATAGGTGTATTGAATCCAGTCAACCACTCGTCCCCCTCTTTGATCCGAACCAGATGATACGCATTGCGTAGATCAAGCTTCGTAAACACAGTAGCACCCTGTAAAGAATCGAAAGCGGAGCTCATCAAGCGCAAGGGGTACTTGTTCTTGACCGTAATATCATTCAACCCCCGATAATCAATACACGGTCGAAGAGAGCCATCCTTCTTACTCACAAAAAAAAATCCAGCTCCCAGGGGTGATGACGAGGGACGAATGAGACCTGCAGCAAGAGACTCCTTTATGTAGGTCTCCAGGGCTTCCCGCTCAGGTCGAGAAATACTGTATAACCGTCCCTTGGGAAAGGCAGCTCCAGGGAACAGCTTAATTGTACAATCATAAGGTCGGTGGGGAGGAAGTGACTGAGCTTTCTGCTTACTGAACACCTCACCCAACTCGTGATATGTTTCAGGAACCAGGGACAAATCAGGAGGAGCAGACTCACTGACCCAACTGGGGACAGCATGAGAACAGGCAGTCCTGAGGCAGTTAGCATGGCACTCAATTCTCCAACTAGTTACCTTACCAGTCACCCAATCGAACGAAGGATTGTGTTCTCTTAGCCAGGGGTATCCAAGAACCAGAGGAACATGGGGGGAAGGCAAAATGAAAAAAGAAATAACCTCTGAATGATTCCCCGACAACAACATCTTAACCGGTTCAGTCCTCATCGTGATCCGTGCCAGACTACTGGCGTTCAGAGTGGTTGCTTCAATGGCTTCCGGTAATTGCTCCTTGGAAAGCCCCAGCTTTTCCACTAAGTCGGCATCAATGAAGCTGTCATCGGCACCTGAATCGATGAAAGCGTTAATCGCTAAACTCTGATTCTTATTTATGAGGGTAGCAGGAAAACGAGGTCTGACAGGGCTCTTGAGAGGTTGAAACTGGCTCGCTAACAAACCTCCCAAACTTAACGAGCCGAACAGTTTAACGGGCGCTGAGGACAAACAGAGATGTAATGTCCCGAGCTACCACAGTAGAGGCAGCTGTTGGTCTCACGTCTACGTTGGCGCTCGTCCTTAGTTAACCCGTGCCGCCCCACTTGCATAGGTTCAGGATCTGGCGGCAGGACTCCTCCACTAATCCCGTGTGAGGGAAAATGATCAACCCATTCTGGTCCACTTCCTGACCCGAATGGTAACCGCGTCTCAGATTGATTAGATGGACCCCACTGCTTCTCCCTCCTTCTCTCTCGGACTCTATTATCTACCCGAATAGCTAAGGTGACCAAACTATCTAGGTCACTAGGCTCTGGATAGGAGATCAGCTCGTCCTTGAGTTGCTCCGACAACCCCTGGTAAAAAAACGCTTGTAGTGATTCCTCATTCCAACCACTCTCCACAGCCAATGTCCTGAATTCTATCACAAAGTCTGCCACACTGCGAGCTCCTTGGCGAAGAGAGAACAAACATTTAGCTGCGTCCTTACCTCGGACTGGATGGTCAAAAAGCTTTCTCATCTCTGCCGTGAAACCCTGGTATGACGTCATCAAATCAAATCAAATCAAATCAAATGTTATTTGTCACATACACATGGTTAGCAGATGTTAATGCGAGTGTAGCGAAATGCTTGTGCTTCTAGTTCCGACAATGCAGTGATAACCAACAAGTAATCTAACTAACAATTCTAAAACTACTGTCTTATACACAGTGTAAGGGGATAAAGAATATGTACATAAGGATATATGAGTGAGTGATGGTACAGAGCAGCATACAGTAGATGGTATCGAGTACAGTATATACATATGAGATGAGTATGTAGACAAAGTAAACAAAGTGGCATAGTTAAAGTGGCTAGTGATACATGTATTACATAAGGATGCAGTCGATGATGTAGAGTACAGTATGCATATGAGATGAATAATGTAGGGTAAGTAACATTATATAAGGTAGCATTGTTTAAAGTGGCTAGTGATATATTTACATCATTTCCCATCAATTCCCATTATTAAAGTGGCTGGAGTTGGGTCAGTGTCAATGACAGAGTGTTGGCAGCAGCCACTCAATGGTGGCTGTTTAACAGTCTGATAGCCTTGAGATAGAAGCTGTTTTTCAGTCTCTCAGTCCCAGCTTTGATGCACCTGTACTGACCTCGCCTTCTGGATGATAGCAGGGTGAACAGGCAGTGGTTCGGGTGGTTGATGTCCTTGATGATCTTTATGGCCTTCCTGTAACATCGGGTGGTGTAGGTGTCCTGGAGGGCAGGTAGTTTGCCCCCGGTGATGCGTTGTGCAGACCTCACTACCCTCTGGAGAGCCTTACGGTTGAGGGCGGAGCAGTTGCCGTACCAGGCGGTGATACAGCCCGCCAGGATGCTCTCGATTGTGCATCTGTAGAAGTTCGTGAGTGCTTTTGGTGACAAGCCGAATTTCTTCAGCCTCCTGAGGTTGAAGAGGCGCTGCTGCGCCTTCTTCACGACGCTGTCAGTGTGAGTGGACCAATTCAGTTTGTCTGTGATGTGTATGCCGAGGAACTTAAAACTTGCTACCCTCTCCACTACTGTTCCATCGATGTGGATAGGGGGTGTTCCCTCTGCTGTTTCCTGAAGTCCACAATCATCTCCTTAGTTTTGTTGACGTTGAGTGTGAGGTTATTTTCCTGACACCACACTCCGAGGGCCCTCACCTCCTCCCTGTAGGCCGTCTCGTCGTTGTTGGTAATCAAGCCTACCACTGTTGTGTCGTCCGCAAACTTGATGATTGAGTTGGAGGCGTGCGTGGCCACGCAGTCGTGGGTGAACAGGGAGTACAGGAGAGGGCTCAGAACGCACCCTTGTGGGGCCCCCGTGTTGAGGATCAGCGGGGAGGAGATGTTGTTGCCTACCCTCACCACCTGGGGGCGGCCCGTCAGGAAGTCCAGTACCCAGTTGCACAGGGCGGGGTCGAGACCCAGGGTCTCGAGCTTGATGACGAGCTTGGAGGGTACTATGGTGTTGAATGCCGAGCTGTAGTCGATGAACAGCATTCTCACATAGGTATTCCTCTTGTCCAGGTGGGTTAGGGCAGTGTGCAGTCTCAGACGTCATGCATGTGTCCCGTCGTTCCCAAACAGCTGAAGCCCATTCCAGAGCTCTACCACGCAGCAGCTCAATAACAAAAGCTATCCTAGCCTTATCTGTGGCGTAAGAGTAGGGCTGCAGATCAAAAACTAACCCACACTGTAAAAGAAATGAACGGCATCCTCCCAGATCTCCCTCGTACTTCTCCGGTGTCGGAACCTTGGGCTCACGGAAGGAACTCGCTCCCGAATCGGCAGGTGATATGGGTGAAACAGGTGGTGGATGATCCGCCGGCAACCTGAGCTGATCCTGGATACTCGTTAATCTATCCGATAAGTTCCGGATTGAACCCGCTATCTCGTGTAGCGCCGTGTTGTGTTGTCCCAACATCTTCTCCTGCTGGGTAATTGTATGGCAAACGGAGTCCAGGTCCGCTGGGTTCATCACTGGCCGGATCGTTCTGTCACGTTCTTTCAAAATCGAACCCAGAAGCAGACCAGGACAAGGAGAGTAAGGAAGAAGGTGAGTATTTATTTACAAGTGAATGTGAATGGGTAGATATATCCAGGTGGCGTAGCGGGCAGCGGTGGTGAGTTGATGGGAGTAAATAGGTGGATCTAATGGGGTAGCGGAATCCTCCTCCGACCAGGCGGGAATGGGGTAAATGATCCGGGTGAGTAACTGAAGACAGAACAAACGGAGGTAAGTTTAAGGCAAGCAATACGTAAAAAACAACAAAACAAATTCTATCCAACTTGAGGCTGATACTATGGCACAACATACTGTTCATGGCTAACGATCCGGCAGGGAATGGATGTCAGGTCAGAGCTTTTGAAGGGGAGAGGTGATGATCAGGACAGGTGTGCAGATTACTGATGGGATACGGGTGCGGATGAACATCGATCTCCCAACAAGCTAATTCGCCCGGCAACCAGACAGGGTGCGTTCCAGGACACCGGAAACACACTCCAGGACAGAAACACAGGCAAACACAGACTCAGGAAGCGGATTCGTGACAGGAGGTGTATTTTGGGACATTATCCTGTTGAAAAACAAATGATAGTCCCACTAAGCGCAAATCAGATGGGATGGCGAATCGCTGCAGAATGCTGTGGTAGCCATGCTGGTTAAGTGTGTCTTGAATTCTAAATAAATCACCAACAGTGTCACCAGCAAAACACCCCCAGCAAAGCACCAGCAGCAACTTGGTATTTTACCAAATAGGGCTGTCTTCTGTATACCACCCCTACCTTGTCACAACACAACTGATTGGCTCAAACGCATTAAGATAGAAAGAAATTCCACAAATTAACTTTCAATTAACAAGGCACACCTGTTAATTGAAATGCATTCCGGTTGACTACCTCATGAAGCTGGTTGAGAGAATGTCAAGAGTGTGAAAGCTGTCATCAAGGCAAAGGGTGCTACTTTGAAGAATCTCAAATATAAAATATTTGTTTAACACTTTCTTGGTTACTACATGATTCCATACGTGTTATTTCATAGTTTTGATGTCTCCACTATTATTCTACAATGTAGAAAATAGTACAAATAAAGAAAAGCCCTTGAATGAGTAGGTGTGTCCAAACTTTTGACTGGTACTGTATGTATATATACTGTATATAAATATATTATTATTATATATTTGTTTAATTAAGCACTAGGCCTTTACTTTTGTAGTATTAGTGGACCAATATAGATGTCTGTAGCAACGGGATTTTTTTTTCTTTACCACATCTCTGGTAGTTGTATAAATAAGAACAGTATATTGCAGGATTCAATATTTGGAATTGTATTAGTTGTTGCCCTTTCCCTTTCTCTGCGATTGTCATTCTTTAAAAAACAACTTTTACCCTTTTTTCATGATAGCCAATTGGTAGTTACAGTCTGGTCCCATTGCTGCAACTCCCCTACGGAATCGGGAGTGGTGAAGGTCGAGAGCCATGCGTTCTCCGAAACACGACCCTGCCGAGCCGCACTGATTGATTAACCCGGAAGCCAGCCACACCAATGTGTTGGAGGAAACACTGTCCAGCTGGCGACTGAAGTCAGCTTGCGAGCACCCAGCCCACCACAAGGAGTTGCTAAAGCACAATGGGACAAGGAAATCCCGTCCGGCCAAACCTGGACGACGCTGGGCCAATTATGCACCGCCACATGGGTCTCCCGGTCACGGCCGGCTGTGACACAGCCTGGGATCGAACCCGGGTCTGTAGTGACACCCCAAGCACTGCAATGCAGTTCCTTAGACTGCTGCGGCACTCATGATGCTCAATTGACATTCTAATTGAATCCAGAAAGAACAAAAGTCTTTCCTCAATAATTTACATCAAAAGGTGCAAAGTTATGGGCAAGGACACAAAACATCAACATCAAATTAAATATTTTTCTTGATCAAATAACATGGAAAACAACCACTTTTTGTGCAGTATAAATTTACCATCCTTACAAACCACTTTATGTAAATGTACATTACTATATTGTACATACAGTGACAACAAAAAGTATGTGAACTCAGTATAGACAACAGACAAACTCAGTGTGCTTAAACTAATAACACACAAATCAGGAGTCAGGAGTCAATTAACCTGGAGTGGAATCAATGAGACGAGATTGGGGATTTTGGTTAGATCTGCCCTGCCCCATAAAAAAACATTCACAAAATTTGAGTTGGCTATTCACAAGAAGCATAGCCTGATGTGAAACATGCCTCGAACAAAAGAGATCTCAGAAGACCTACGATTAAGAATTGTTGCCTTGCATGAAGCTGGAAAGGGTTACAAAAGTATCTGTAAGAGAAAGTCCACGGTAAGACAAATGTCTATAAATGGAGAAAGTTCAGCAATGTTGCTACTCTCCCTAGGAGTGGCTGCCCTGCAAAGATGACTGCAAGAGCACAGCGCAGAATGCTCAATGAGGTTAAGAAGAATCCTAGAGTGTCAGCTAAAGACTTACAGAAATCTCTGGAAGATGCTAACATCTTTGTTTGATGAGTCTATGTATTGTAAAACACTAAACAAGTATGGTGTTCATGGGAGGACACCACAGAAAAAGCCACTGCTGTCCAAAAAAACATTGCTGCACGTCTGAAGTTCGCAAAAGAGCACCTGAATGTTACACAGCGCTGCTGGCAAAATATTCTGTGGACAGATGAAACTACAGTTGAGTTGTTTGGAAGGAACACAACACTGTGCAGGTCTGATCAGCAACTACAGAAAACATTTGGTTTAGGTTATTGCTGCCAAAGGAGGGTGAACCGGTTATTAAATCCAAGGGTTCACATACTTTTTCTAACCTGCACTGTGAATGTTTACATGGTGTGTTCAATAAAGACATGAACAATTATAAATGTTTGTGTGTTATTAGTTTAAGCAGACTATATTTGTCTATTATTGGGACTTAGATGAAGATCAGATCAAATGTTATGACCAATTTACAATGAAATCCAGGTAATTCAAAAGGGTTCACATACTTTTCCTTCCCAGCTGGTCAGTTTGTACCTGTAGACTTTCCATCACCGTGAATGAAAACAATGACCAATACAGTAATTGAGTACATTGAGACATCAAGTGGTTTGTGGTGATGTGATGAAGTGGCTCAGTTGGTAGAGCATGGCGCTACAATGCTATGGTTGTGGGTTTGATTCCCGCAGGGGACAAGTACGGGTATATTTGCACTCACTACTGGAAGTTGCTCTGGATAAGAGTGTCTAGTAAAATGGAAAAGGAATGAATAGACCGTTTCTGTTTTCACGTAGAAAGTTGAATTTGCAAAGTATTTCAAGAAACGAAAACATATCGAACAAGTATTTTCATTTTCCATAAGTATTATCAGATTAACTGTACAGATAATTATCAGACTCAAGTTACAAATGCTGGTAAACACTCAAGTATATTTAGTTTACATTTTTTCACAAAAGTAGTGCATTTGGTCTTTACTAGGCCTGTATTAGCGGACCAATATAGACGTCTTCAGTGTAGGCAGTTGTATTTTCTGCACCCCCCCAGCAGAAAAAGCGCATACCCCCACGCCCAAACTACTTCCCGCGGCTATGCTAGGATCTCCATGTTAACATGACCCGCCAGGCTAGGATCTCCATGTTAACATGACCCACCAGGCTAGGATCTCCATGTTAACATGGCCCACCAGGGTAGGATCTCCATGTTAACATGACCCACCAGGCTAGGATCTCCATGTTAACATGGCCCACCAGGGTAGGATCTCCATGTTAACATGACCCACCAGGCTAGGATCTCCATGTTAACATGACCCACCAGGCTAGGATCTCCATGTTAACATGCCCCACCAGGCTAGGATCTCCATGTTAACATGACCCACCAGGCTGGGATCTCCATGTTAACATGGCCCACCAGGGTAGGATCTCCATGTTAACATGACCCACCAGGCTGGGATCTCCATGTTAACATGACCCACCAGGCTAGGATCTCCATGTTAACATGCCCCACCAGGCTAGGATCTCCATGTTAACATGACCCACCAGGCTGGGATCTCCATGTTAACATGACCCGCCAGGCTAGGATCTCCATGTTACCATGCCCCACCAGGCTAGGATCTCCATGTTAACATGACCCACCAGGCTAGGATCTCCATGTTAACATGACCCGCCAGGCTAGGATCTCCATGTTAACATGACCCACCAGGCTGGGATCTCCATGTTAACATGCCCCGCCAGGCTAGGATCTCCATGTTAACATGCCCCATCAGGCCTGGCTAGGATCTCCATGTTGACATGCCCCACCAGGCAAGGCTAGGATCTCCATGTTAACATGACCCACCAGGCCAGGCTAGGATCTCCATGTTAACATGACCCACCAGGCCAGGCTAGGATCTCCATGTTAACATGACCCACCAGGCTAGGATCTCCATGTTAACATGACCCGCCAGGCTAGGATCTCCATGTTAACATGACCCACCAGGCTAGGATCTCCATGTTAACATGCCCCATCAGGCCTGGCTAGGATCTCCATGTTGACATGCCCCACCAGGCCAGGCTAGGATCTCCACGTTAACATGACCCACCAGGCAAGGCTAGGATCTCCATGTTAACATGACCCACCAGGCCAGGCTAGGATCTCCATGTTAACATGGCCCATCAGGCCAGGCTAGGATCTCCATGTTAACATGACCCACCAGGCTAGGATCTCCATGTTAACATGCCCCATCAGGCTAGGATCTCCATGTTGACATGCCCCACCAGGCCAGGCTAGGATCTCCACGTTAACATGACCCACCAGGCCAGGCTAGGATCTCCATGTTAACATGACCCACCAGGCTAGGATCTCCATGTTAACATGACCCATCAGGCTGGGATCTCCATGTTAACATGACCCATCAGGCTGGGATCTCCATGTTAACATGCCCCACCAGGCTAGGATCTCCATGTTAACATGCCCCACCAGGCCAGGCTAGGATCTCCACGTTAACATGACCCACCAGGCAAGGCTAGGATCTCCATGTTAACATGACCCACCAGGCCAGGCTAGGATCTCCATGTTAACATGGCCCATCAGGCCAGGCTAGGATCTCCATGTTAACATGACCCACCAGGCAAGGCTAGGATCTCCATGTTAACATGACCCACCAGGCCAGGCTAGGATCTCCATGTTAACATGGCCCATCAGGCCAGGCTAGGATCTCCATGTTAACATGACCCACCAGGCTAGGATCTCCATGTTAACATGCCCCACCAGGCTAGGATCTCCATGTTAACATGCCCCACCAGGCTAGGATCTCCATGTTAACATGACCCACCAGGCTAGGATCTCCATGTTAACATGCCCCACCAGGCTAGGATCTCCATGTTAACATGCCCCACCAGGCTGGGATCTCCATGTTAACATGACCCACCAGGCTAGGATCTCCATGTTAACATGACCCACCATGCTAGGATCTCCATGTTAACATGACCCACCAGAATAGGATCTCCATGTTAACATGACCCACCAGGCTAGGATCTCCATGTTAACATGCCCCACCAGGCTAGGATCTCCATGTTAACATGCCCCACCAGGCTAGGATCTCCATGTTAACATGACCCATCAGGCTAGGATCTCCATGTTAACATGCCCCACCAGGCTAGGATCTCCATGTTAACATGCCCCATCAGGCCTGGCTAGGATCTCCATGTTGACATGCCCCACCAGGCCAGGCTAGGATCTCCATGTTAACACGGCCCATCAGGCCAGGCTAGGATCTCCATGTTAACATGACCCACCAGGCTAGGATCTCCATGTTAACATGCCCCACCAGGCCAGGCTAGGATCTCTATGTTAACATGACACAGACAAATGGCCCTTGCCACTGGGCTCAGGCATAACACGCTTCATATCACATGGAAATACAATGGAACTGGAAGGGAATGACACCATGGGACCTATTTGTAATGGTTTGACCAGACTGAAGAGAGTAAAATGTGCATGATAGAACTGTGATAGAGCTGTGATAGAGCTGTGATAGACCTGTGATAGAACTGTGATAGAGCTGTGATAGAGCTGTGATAGAACTGTGATAGAACTGTGACAGAACTGGGTCATTATTTCCATGGATGTTGAGGTCTGAAGCAGAATGACAACTGAGAACAGTCAAATAATAAAGACACGCTTGTGCTGTGTGTGTGTGTGTGTGTGTGTGTGACGCGGCTGATTCAGAACTCAGCTGGTTGGAGCAGGTGCTAGCTGGTGACTCAAAAAGCTGTGTGCTGTCTCCGTCTCTCTCCGTCTGTCTCTGTCTGTCTCTGTCTCTCCCACAAACACACACACACTACGTATACAATGTCTGGTAAATAATGCCCATTAGCAACGCGTGCGGAGGAGGCCTGACCAAAGACAGACATTATGTAACAGCCGCGGGTATGTGTGTGTGTGTGGTTGCTAGCTAGCGTTGGAAAACCTTACCTGTGCTTATACAACCCATAATCACACCCTTTAGAAACAACATTAGCCTTGTTAGTGGGGTCTGCAGCTTCTCTGTACTTTTACCATCACAAAGAACAGGCCAAAGATTAACAGGACATGGTTACAGAGATGTGTACAGTAACCACAACATGAGTAGCTTTATGACCTGCTGTACATACTGTAGATGATTCATATCAGATAAATCCTCTGTTAGCTGAGCCAGGTGGGCTAGCTGCCCAGTGCAGAGTGGACAGTTCAACTCAGGGGGCTACTGCCCAGTGCAGAGTGGTGGGACAGTTCAACTTAGGTGGGCAGGTGGGCTAGCTCAACTCAGGTAGGCCCAGTGCAGAGTGGTGGGACTCTGACAGTTCAACTCAGGTGGGCTAGCTGCCCAGTGCAGAGTGGTGGGACTCTAACCGTTCAACTTAGGTGGGCTAGCTGCCCAGTGCAGAGTGGTGGGACTCTGACCGTTCAACTCAGGTAGGCTAGCTGCCCAGTGCAGAGTGGTGGGACTCTGACAGTTCAACACAGCTGGGCTAGCTGCCCAGTGCAGAGTGGTGGGACTCTGATAGTTCAACACAGGTGGGCTAGCTGCCCAGTGCAGAGTGGTGGGACTCTGCCTGTTCAACTCAGGTGGGCTAGCTGCCCAGTGCAGAGTGGTGGGACTCTGCCTGTTCAACTCAGGTGGGCTAGCTGCCCACTGCAGAGTGGTGGGACTCTGCCCGTTCAACTCAGGTGGGCTAGCTGCCCAGTGCAGAGTGGTGGGACTGACATTCACACTGGGCCCCTTATTTTTTGCTATGGTGTGGCCTATATATCTGTCATTGAATACACCATAGAGAAGATGAGGGCTCACCGTGTATTGTGTGTGTGTGTGTGTGTGTGTGTGTGTGTGTGTGTGTGTGTGTGTGTGGTCGGACAGTGTTTAGCTAGATAATAATGGACTAGTGATTGACACAAATACGAAGGATAAATAGTCATTATGACATCACCAGTAATGAATTTATGACCTTATGTAAGCTACATTAGGACATACTGCATGCTGTTTGTGCATGCATACACACACACAAACACAGCACACACAAAAACACAACACACACGTGTACACACACACAGCAACACACACACTGTACAGCCTTAGGGTAGTGGAACAATACAGAGGCGTTGTTGTCGTCTACAGTTTCTACTACAACACATTATTAGATATTGTGAGTGTGTATGTTTGTGTCCATGTGTGTGTGTGTGTGTAAAAGCGTTTATCCTGGGCCCGACCTCTTGGACTGATGTCCGATGGTGAAGGGATCTAGTACTAATCCCTTAATATCACTACACCCCACTGAGATACTGCCACCGTTACCATGGCTACACTAAGGCGGGATGTGTTGTATGGCAGAGGGTGTTGCATGGCAGAGGGTGTTGCATATAGAGCATTCCCCAGTGAGACCTAGACTACTCCTATTTGAGTTCCGTCCTGTGAGGCGAGAGATGTTTGGAGCAGGAAGGTATTTTAGGCTGTCGATGCTAATTTAACGTTTGTCCATTTCTATGTGCTAATGTAAGGTTAACTCAGTGTTGTTGGACATATTCCCATTTATTGTCTCTGAGATCCTTTTAGGTTATTACCAGATTGATTCAGGCAGTGGGTATTACAGGGCTGTTTTAGTTCAGCTTGGTTACAGTGAGGCCGCAGGGTTACATTTAATATTGTTAGCTTCGACGGACATTATCCCTGTGTGGGTGGTTTTAAACCCTGTGTACTAATGCTGTGTGTGTGTGTGTGTGTGTGTGTGTGTGTGTGTGTGTGTGTGTGTGTGTGTGTGTGTGTGTGTGTGTGTGTGTGTGTGTGTGAGTGTATAAATATATAAATTATGCCTGTGCAGCAGTATTTCTGTCCACTGATGGGTGTGTATCTGTCTAAGTGCTGTCACAGTGGTATCATGGTATCAGGTAGCCCTGCCTGGCTGGCTGTCCCCAATGTGTACTCATGTATATGTTTGCAATTTAGTTAAGCAAGCCAATAGTGACGTACTTGCCAGAGATGAATTGAGACAGGTAATTGTGGCTACGTCCCAAATGGCTCCCACAGGGCTCTAGTCAACAGTAGTGCAGTATATAGTGAATAGGGTGCCATTTGGGATGCAGCCTGCACAGCACAATAATAGCCTGGGTATCCATTACCTCTCTGTTGTTAGCCATGCAGGCTATTATTATGAGAGAGAGAGAGAGATATAGGCACAACAACAAGGGGTATAAAACATGTATGAGCATTTATAAACGGTTATAACCATGTATGCAGGTAGCCTAGTGGTTGGGCCAGTAACCGAAAGGTCACTGGTTTGAATCCTGAGCCGACTAGGTGTAAAATCTGTCGGTGTGGCCTTGAGCAAGGCACCTAACCCTAATTGCTCTTGTAAGTCTCTCTCACAATATGTACTGTAATAGTTTTTACCCTGCTGTGCAACGTCCTCAGCTCGGCAACAAAACCAATAACAACGGAGGTGGGCGGCTATTGGCGCAGATTCCATCTTTAACGTATGTTACTAGAAGGCTCATAATATGTTTTGTCTATCTGCTGGACATTTCAGCTGACTCAAAATGGATGTTAGTCATTACTAGACATTATAAGGTGGTCCTACATGATACATGATTATGATAAGTCATTATTCATACCTACAGACTTTTAGTAAAGTTACCCAAATCTGTTTTCCCGGGTTGTAGTTGAGTTGGTTCAGGGCCTGTTATTCCCACTGGAGATGTTTGTGTGTGTGTTTGCGTGTTTTTGGTTTTATTATCCTTGTGGGGACCAGAAGTCCTCACAAGGATAGTAAAACTAGGAAAATTAGGACAAGTGGAAACATTTCTCCCATCCCCACAAGGAAAAAGGCTTAGGGGTTAGGGTTGGGTTAGTTTTTTTTTAATGATGGAAATCAATTGTTTGGTCCCCACAAGGATAGTAAAACAAACGCGTGTGTGTGTGTGTATGTGTATGTGTATGCCACATACGCGTGTGGAGATGTAACATCAACATGGGACATCGTCAGCTGCCTAGAAATTGCTGATCCAAGACACAATGAAATGTATCCGTGTCAGGTTATATAATGTAGGCAGGCAGGCAGGCGAGTGCACGCACGCACGCACACACGCACACACACATACACACACACACACACACACACACACACACACACACACACACACACACACACACACACACACACACACACACACACACACACACACACACACACACATACATGCGTACACACACACACTTATACACAGACATACTGTAGCTGATATAGACTAACAGTACAGAGTTCACACAACACTGACTACCAAACACTCACACACACCAATGTAGAAATGAGTGTCCCTTTAATTTGAACTCATTATTAAATGTCATATTGGTCCTACAGTATGTACTGCTCTAGTAGAGCGGTAACACAGAGCATGAGCACAACAGTGTGTAGATACAGATGAATATGATGAAGTTGTGAATGTGTAGGATGCTGCTGGGTAGTTAGCTGTCTCCGTGCCGCTAGGAAACATCTCAGGAGCGGAGCTACGATTTGAGGAGGCTCAATTGAATCCTGGCAGGTAATCTGTTCAAACAGATGAGTTTGAAGTTATATTTGGCTACAGATTAGTGAGTTCCCCACTGCTCAGAGAAATCCTACAGCCAACTATTTTTGACAATCACATGTGATTATTAGTGCAGTACTCTGTTCAGGAAGCCCAGGGTTGCAGTAAATACAGTACTGTATATACAATCCTTTCACTATAACTGTGGTGCACAGCTTGTCCCTCAATGCATAGACATATATAGACCTGATGTAGCTACTCAAACAAAATCTCTCCTCCTCGCAACGACCAGATTCCTGCTCTGCTCCCTATCACAACGTGGCAGAGTGAGCCAGGCTGTGTCCCAAATAGCACCCTAGCCTGGGCCTTGGTCAAAAGTAGTGCACTATATAGGGAAAAGGGAGCCATTCGGAATTCACTCCCAGAGTGGAAAAGGAAGTTATCAGCGCTCTCTCTCTCTCTCTCTCTCTCTCTCTCATCCCTTACCCATAATCCTCTTGGAGTGAGAAAAGTGTTAAGTAGCAGCACACACACACACACACACACACACACACACACACACACACACACACACACACACACACACACACACACACACACACACACACACACACACACACACACACACACACACACACACACACACACAAACTCCCCTCACAAGAAGAAAGGTGTAATGAACAGGTGTCTCTGGACTTAATCTGCTGCATGTCTTTAAATGAGCTGCCATTTTTAGAACAGCTCTTCTTCCTGTTCCTGTCAGACTCATGCAGGTAGAGAGAGGTGGTTCTGCCCTGGTCACAGTACTCACTGTAGCCTGAGTGCCAGTCTGTTTCTATCAGGCTTGACAATGACAAATGGCATTGGCAGGAGCACAAACAGATCTGGGTCTGTATCGGTTTAAAAACTGCAACTGCTAAAAATGAAAAAAATTATGTTTGTGTTATTCTCAAAACTTTTGGCCACGACTGTACATTGACTTGTGCTCCTGGCAGTCATAAGCATTAAGTGTTAATTGTCTGTATATGGTATCTTCCTACTGAGCCTCAGGATGATCTCTTCATCCAATTATTTGGAAGCCTTGGGAAGAGTTAGACAGACTGAGTGGTTAGGGCTGGTCATGACACTACTATACAGAAACAGCATCTCAAATGGCACCCTATACCGTAGTATAGGCACTGATTTTGACCAGGGCCCATAGGGAATAGGGTGCTCTTTGGGACGTAGCATGAGACTGTTGTGAACATGTCCAGTTGGAAGCCATGTTGAGCGTGTTCCAGTTACTACTACACTGTTGATGAAGGGAAAAGTCATGCTGGCCCTTAGGACCACTGTATCTGACCGTATCCCACAGTCCTCTCTGCTACGCCACCCTCTGCTCCACTCCGCACCGACTTCTGAAAGGAAGAGTGGGCTTCTTAGAATTAACACATGCTAGATTGACTGCTTGGGTCACCCCAGGCATATTTAGGCAGGGGAAGGAGGTCGGCATAGGGGGAGAGGCGAGGCAGGGAACGAAGGGAGCCACTGGAGGGCGGCATACGAGGGAGATGTAGGGAGGCAGGGGAGGGAGGGAGGGAGGCGGATGTGAGGGTGGAAAGTAGGCAGACAGAGTAATTGGGGAGCATTTATTCCCTGGGTGGAGTCAGTGTGGAGAAGCTCAGTGCAATGTAACAGAGAAAGCTGTGTCTGCTCAGTATAATGTAATGTATGAAGTAAAGGGTTTTCTCCTCTCAACGTGTCTTCTCTGAAATCCCACAGGGAAACGTAAGAGTTGGAGTGTGGATTAGTTGTTTAGGTTTCTCTTAACAGTGTAACTATCTCTGTTACATTTGATTCATTTAGCAGACCGTCTTATCCAGAACCACTTACAGGAGCAATTAGAGTTAAGTGCCTTACTCAAGGGCACATCGCCAGATGTTTCAATTGGTTGGCTCAGGTATTCAAACAGGGAAACCTTTCGGATACTGGCCCAACACTCTTAACCGCTAGGCTACCTGACGCCTCTGTTACATGATGCCATCAAGGCTTCCATCCGTGGGACTGGCGTGTATGTGTTGTCATTCTGTCTGTTGTGTGAAAAGCAGGTAGGGATGGATGCAACTGACAGATGGACACCATGTACTCTGCGTCATGTATCCATGCCAACCATAACACAACAATCATCTCAAAGGAAGTTATTACTGTCACATGTAACGTCAGTGTAAAATATGTCAAATAGGTATTTACTCCTGAAACCTTGCATCAACGTTGTGCTTGTTTTCTCAGCTATAAATCAAATGTGTTCAGAACAAAATGTTACAAATAGAAACTATTTGTATAGACTACTAGATATTTTTGGTGTCCTTAACACTTGGATGTCAGTAAGTGATCACACACTCCTGTAAATTGACTCATGACTGTAATGTATCTCTTCTAGCTACGTCACGTCAGCCTGTGACTGACAGAGAGGATAGGCAGACTGTGGTTCCATGTCTCATGACTGTGTAATGTATCTCTTCTAGCTACGCCACGTCAGCCTGTGACTGACAGAGAGGATAGGCAGACTGTGGTTCTATGTCTCATGACTGTGTAATGTATCTCTTCTAGCTACGTCACGTCAGCCTGTGACTGACAGAGAGGATAGGCAGACTGTGGTTCTATGTCTCATGACTGTAATGTATCTCTTCTAGCTACTTCACGTCAGCCTGTGACTGACAGAGAGGATAGGCAGACTGTGGTTCTATGTCTCATGACTGTGTAATGTATCTCTTCTATCTACGCCACGTCAGCCTGTGACTGACAGAGAGGATAGGCAGACTGTGGTTCTATGTCTCATGACTGTAATGTATCTCTTCTAGCTACGTCACGTCAGCCTGTGACTGACAGAGAGGATAGGCAGACTGTGGTTCTATGTCTCATGACTGGGTAATGTATCTCTTCTAGCTACGCCACGTCAGCCTGTGACTGACAGAGAGGATAGGCAGACTGTGGTTCCATGTCTCATGACTGTGTAATGTATCTCTTCTAGCTACGTCACGTCAGCCTGTGACTGACAGAGAGGATAGGCAGACTGTGGTTCCATGTCTCATGACTGTGTAATGTATCTCTTCTAGCTACGCCACGTCAGCCTGTGACTGACAGAGAGGATAGGCAGACTGTGGTTCTATGTCTCATGACTGTGTAATGTATCTCTTCTAGCTACGCCACGTCAGCCTGTGACTGACAGAGAGGATAGGCAGACTGTGGTTCTATGTCTCATGACTGTAATGTATCTCTTCTAGCTACGTCACGTCAGCCTGTGACTGACAGAGAGGATAGGCAGACTGTGGTTCTATGTCTCATGACTGTGTAATGTATCTCTTCTAGCTACGCCACGTCAGCCTGTGACTGACAGAGAGGATAGGCAGACTGTGGTTCTATGTCTCATGACTGTAATGTATCTCTTCTAGCTACGCCACGTCAGCCTGTGACTGACAGAGAGGATAGGTAGACTGTGGTTCTATGACTCATGACTGTGTAATGTATCTCTTCTAGCTACGTCACGTCAGCCTGTGACTGACAGAGAGGATAGGCAGACTGTGGTTCTATGTCTCATGACTGTAATGTATCTCTTCTAGCTACGCCACGTCAGCCTGTGACTGACAGAGAGGATAGGCAGACTGTGGTTCCATGTCTCATGACTGTAATGTATCTCTTCTAGCTGCGCCACGTCAGCCTGTGACTGACAGAGAGGATAGGCAGACTGTGGTTCCATGTCTCATGACTGTGTAATGTATCTCTTCTAGCTACGTCACGTCAGCCTGTGACTGACAGAGAGGATAGGCAGACTGTGGTTCCATGTCTCATGACTGTGTAATGTATCTCTTCTAGCTACGCCACGTCAGCCTGTGACTGACAGAGAGGATAGGCAGACTGTGGTTCCATGTCTCATGACTGTAATGTATCTCTTCTAGCTACGTCACGTCAGCCTGTGACTGACAGAGAGGATAGGCAGACTGTGGTTCTATGTCTCATGACTGTGTAATGTATCTCTTCTAGCTACGTCACGTCAGCCTGTGACTGACAGAGAGGATAGGCAGACTGTGGTTCTATGTCTCATGACTGTAATGTATCTCTTCTAGCTACGTCACGTCAGCCTGTGACTGACAGAGAGGATAGGCAGACTGTGGTTCCATGTCTCATGACTGTGTAATGTATCTCTTCTAGCTACGTCACGTCAGCCTGTGACTGACAGAGAGGATAGGCAGACTGTGGTTCTATGTCTCATGACTGTGTAATGTATCTCTTCTAGCTACGCCACGTCAGCCTGTGACTGACAGAGAGGATAGGCAGACTGTGGTTCTATTTATTCAGCCCATCAGAAACAATTAGAACGGTTTTGGCTGCTGTTGGACCTGCCTGCCCAGGCACCTATGACATGTGGGAAACCGTATCTGCGTCCCAAATGGAACCTTGTGGGCCCTGGTCAAACATAGTGCACTATATAGGGAATAGGGCCCTGGTCAAACATAGTGCATTATATAGGGAATAGGGTTCCATTTGGGGTGCAGCGCTTGTTCTCCGGACCGGCTGCATTGGGAGAATGTGATGAATCAGGCCTCGTTGTATAGATGTCACATCGATGTGGTTCTCCTACTCTGACCTGACTTAGGAACAGGCAGGTTATTGAACAGGAGAGGGAGAGAGAGAAGGAGAAAGGGGGGAGAAGATGAGAGGGGAGGGTAAGAGAGAGCTGGAGGGAGAGAGAGAAGGAGAAAGGGGGGAGAAGAAGAGAGGGGGAGGGTAAGAGAGAGCTGGAGGGAGCGAGAGAAGGACACAATGTGGGGAGAAGTAGAAAGAGGGAGGGAGGGAGAGAGGGAGGGAGGGAGGGAGACCGGCATTACTTAACCTGAGTTAGTCCCCTGAACTGATGCATAGGCTTTGGCTCAGCAGTCTAACTCAGCATTGTGGTGTGCAGGAAGATATCTGGGTTTGAACCCAGTCGGTCATATAGGGTGAGTCTCAAAACGTATCCTATTCCCTAAGGGCCCTCGTCAAAAGTAGTGAACTATATAGGGAATAGGGTGTCATTTGGGAAAGGCACGTGAAGTATGAATAAAACAGCAGAGAGAGTTGGTCCTGTCCAGCTACAGAAGGTGTGAAGTAGGAGCAGGTGGTCATGGTAACGTCCTGTGGTGTGAACAGTGGGCCTGGCCCAGGGCTCACAGACCCTTCATCCTTCGGTTCCATGATGTAAAACTGGTCCACGTAACCTATAGAGGGTTGACACGTCATAACATAGAGCTGCACAACCTATAGAGGGTTGACACCATGCCATAGAGATGCACAATCTAGAGTGGGTTGACACCATGCCATAGAGCTTACCATCTAGAGAGGGTTGACACCATGCCATAGAGCTTACAATCTAGAGAGGGTTGACACCATGCCATAGAGATGCACAATCTAGAGTGGATTGACACCATGCCATAGAGCTTACAATCTAGAGAGGCTTGACACCATGCCATAGATCTTAAAATCTAGAGGGTTGACACCTTGCCATAGAGCTTAAAATCTAGAGAATATTAACACCATGTAATAGAGTTTAAATTCTCCAAAGGGTTGACACTGTGCTATAGAGCTGCACAATCTAGAGAGGGTTGACACCATGCCATATAGCTTAAAATCGAGAAAGAATTGATATTGTGCACAATCTAGAGAGGGTTTACACTGTGCCGTAGAGCTGCACAATCTAGAGAGGTTTGACACTGTGCACAATCTAGAGAGGGTTTACACTGTGCCGTAGAGCTGCACATCTAAAGAGCTGCACAGGGTCGCAGTAGTATTAGCTTTTATTTTTTCCTTGCAGTCAAAGACTGAATTGTATCTAAATGTACTGTATTTACACACTGGATCAGTCCAGATTTCATACAAAACTGAAGTCAGGGTTATTAATAAGTTTCTTCCTGGTAGATGTGAGTCACCACTACACTGACAATGTTCATGTTCTGGTGTGCGTCCCAAATTGCTCACTATTCCCTATATAGAATAGGGTGCCATTTGGGATCCACACAATGTTGTGGTGTGTCTGCAGGTGAGGTGAGCTAGGTCTGTCAGTCTGGCCTCGTGTAGAAGCTGGCTGCTTCAGGGAGCAACATTCATTACATCTAGGAGTTCTTCCCTAAACACTAAACTCTCAGTGACAGGCCGTTGTGTAATTGTCCTGCTGTCTGTCTGCGCGGCAGGAGCTACGTCAACTCCACTCTCTCTCAAGGAGCCACTCTCACGCTCTCAGATAGGGCTGAGGCTGGGGTACAGTATTGTGGCTACATAGTACTAGAGCTGGGGTATAGTACTGGAGTTGGGGTATAGTACTGGGGCTGGGGTATAGTACTGGAGTTGGGGTATAGTACTGGAGTTGGGGTATAGTACTGGGGCTGGGGTATAGTACTGCAGCTGGGGTATAGTGATGGGGTTGGGGTATAGTACTGGGGCTGGGGCTGGCGTATAGTGCTGGGGCTGGGGTATAGTGCTGGGGCTGGGGTATAGTGATGGGGTTGGGGTATAGTACTGGGGCTGGCGTATAGTGCTGGGGCTGGCGTATAGTACTGGGGTTGGGGTATTGTGCTGGGGCTGGCGTATAGTGCTGGGGCTGGTGTATAGTACTGAGGCTGGCGTATAGTACTGGGGCTGGTGTATAGGGCTGGCGTATAGTACTGGGGCTGGGGTATAGTACTGGGGTTGCGGTATAGTACTGGGGCTGGCGTATAGTACTGGGGCTGGCGTATAGTACTGGGGCTGGTGTATAGTACTGGGGCTGGTGTATAGTATCGTACTGGGGTTGGGGTATAGTACTGGGGTTGGGGTATAGTGCTGGGGTTGGGGTATTGTGCTGGGGCTGGCGTATAGTACTGGGGCTGGTGTATAGTACTGGGGTTGGGGTGGCAGGGTAGCCTAGTGGTTAGAGCGTTGGACTAGTAACCGGAAGGTTGCAAGTTCAAACCCCCGAGCTGACAAGGTACAAATCTGTCGTTCTGCCCCTGAACAGGCAGTTAACCCGCTGTTCCTAGGCCGTCATTGAAAATAAGAATTTGTTCTTAACTGACTTGCCTGGTTAAATAAAGGTAAAATAAAATAAAAATAAAAATAAAATAGTACTGGGGTTGGTGTATAGTGCTGGGGTTGGGGTATTGTGCTGGGGCTGGCGTATAGTACTGGGGCTGGTGTATAGTACTGGGGTTGGGGTATTGTACTGGGGTTGGGGTATTGTGCTGGGGCTGGGGTATAGGGCTGGGGTTGGGGTATAGGGCTGGGGCTGGTGTATAGTACTGAGGTTGGGGTATTGTGCTGGGGCTGGTGTATAGTACTGGGGTTGGGGTATTGTGCTGGGGTTGGGGTATAGGGCTGGGGTTGGGGTATAGGGCTGGTGCGTAGTTCTGGGGTTGGGGTATACCGCTGGCATATAGTACTGCGGTATAGTACTGGGGTTGGGTTATAGGGCTGGCGTATAGTACTGGGTCTGGGGTATAGTTCTGGGGTTGGGGTATACGGCTGGCATATAGTACTGCGGTATAGTACTGGCGTTGGGTTATAGGGCTGGCGTATAGTACTGGGTCTGGGGTATAGTACTGGGGCTGGTGTATAGGGCTGGCATATAGTACTGGGGCTGGGGTATAGTACTGGAGCTGGGGTATAGTACTGGGGCTGGTGTATAGTACTGGGGTTGGGGTATAGTACTGGGGCTGGCGTATAGTGCTGGGGAATAGTACTGGGGCTGGGGTATAGTGCTGGGGTTGGGGTATAGTACTGGGGCTGGTGTATAGTACTGGGGTTGGGGTATAGTGCTGGGGTTGGGGTATTGTGCTGGGGCTGGCGTATAGTACTGGGGCTGGTGTATAGTACTGGGGTTGGGGTATTGTGCTGGGGCTGGGGTATAGGGCTGGGGTTGGGGAATAGGGCTGGGGCTGGTGTATAGTACTGAGGTTGGGGTATTGTGCTGGGGCTGGTGTATAGTACTGGGGTTGGGGTATTGTGCTGGGGTTGGGTTATAGGGCTGGGGTTGGGGTATAGGGCTGGTGCATAGTTCTGGGGTTGGGGTATACGGCTGGCATATAGTACTGCGGTATAGTACTGGGGTTGGGTTATAGGGCTGGCGTATAGTACTGGGTCTGGGGTATAGTACTGGGGCTGGTGTATAGGGCTGGCGTATAGTACTGGGGCTGGGGTATTGTGCTGGGGCTGGGGTATAGGGCTGGGGTTGGGGTATAGGGCTGGGGCTGGTGTATAGTACTGAGGTTGGGGTATTGTGCTGGGGCTGGTGTATAGTACTGGGGTTGGGGTATAGTACTGGGGTTGGGTTATAGGGCTGGCGTATAGTACTGGGTCTGGGGTATAGTACTGGGGCTGGTGTATAGGGCTGGCGTATAGTACTGGGGCTGGGGTATAGTACTGGAGCTGGGGGATAGTACTGGGGCTGGTATATAGTACTGGGGTTGGGGTATAGTACTGGGGCTGGCGTATAGTGCTGGGGAATAGTACTGGGGCTGGAGTATAGTGCTGTGGTTGGGGTATAGTACTGGTGCTGGTGTATAGTACTGGGGTTGGGGTATAGTGCTGGGGTTGGGGTATTGTGCTGGGGCTGGTGTATAGTACTGGGGTTGGGGTATTGTGCTGGGGCTGGGGTATAGGGCTGGGGTTGGGGTATAGGGCTGGGGCTGGTGTATAGTACTGAGGTTGGGGTATTGTGCTGGGGCTGGTGTATAGTACTGGGGTTGGGGTATTGTGCTGGGGTTGGGCTATAGGGCTGGGGTTTGGGTATAGGGCTGGTGCATAGTTCTGGGGTTGGGGTATACGGCTGGCATATAGTACTGCGGTATAGTACTGGGGTTGGGTTATAGGGCTGGCGTATAGTACTGGGGCTGGGGTATAGTACTGGAGCTGGGGTATAGTACTGGGGTTGTGGTATAGTACTGGGGCTGGCATATAGTCCTGGGGCTGGCATATAGTACTGAGTTATTGCACTGGTGCTGGGGTATAGGGCTGGGTTTGGGGTATAGTACTGGGGCTGGGGTATAGTACTGGGGTTGGAGTATAGGGCTGGGTTTGGGGTATAGTACTCGGGCTGGGGTATAGTACTGGGGTTGGGGTATACGGCTGGCATATAGTACTGCGGTATAGTACTGGCGTTGGGTTATAGGGCTGGCGTATAGTACTGGGTCTGGGGTATAGTACTGGGGCTGGTGTATAGGGCTGGCATATAGTACTGGGGCTGGGGTATAGTACTGGAGCTGGGGTATAGTACTGGGGCTGGTGTATAGTACTGGGGTTGGGGTATAGTACTGGGGCTGGCGTTAGTGCTGGGGAATAGTACTGGGGCTGGGGTATAGTGCTGGGGTTGGGGTATAGTACTGGGGCTGGTGTATAGTACTGGGGTTGGGGTATAGTGCTGGGGTTGGGGTATTGTGCTGGGGCTGGCGTATAGTACTGGGGCTGGTGTATAGTACTGGGGTTGGGGTATTGTGCTGGGGCTGGGGTATAGGGCTGGGGTTGGGGAATAGGGCTGGGGCTGGTGTATAGTACTGAGGTTGGGGTATTGTGCTGGGGCTGGTGTATAGTACTGAGGTTGGGGTATTGTGCTGGGGCTGGTGTATAGTACTGGGGTTGGGGTATTGTGCTGGGGCTGGGGTATAGGGCTGGGGTTGGGGTATAGGGCTGGGGCTGGTGTATAGTACTGAGGTTGGGGTATTGTGCTGGGGCTGGTGTATAGTACTGGGGTTGGGGTATTGTGCTGGGGTTGGGCTATAGGGCTGGGGTTTGGGTATAGGGCTGGTGCATAGTTCTGGGGTTGGGGTATACGGCTGGCATATAGTACTGCGGTATAGTACTGGGGTTGGGTTATAGGGCTGGCGTATAGTACTGGGGCTGGGGTATAGTACTGGAGCTGGGGTATAGTACTGGGGTTGTGGTATAGTACTGGGGCTGGCATATAGTCCTGGGGCTGGCATATAGTACTGGGTTATTGCACTGGTGCTGGGGTATAGGGCTGGGTTTGGGGTATAGTACTGGGGCTGGGGTATAGTACTGGGGTTGGAGTATAGGGCTGGGTTTGGGGTATAGTACTGGGGCTGGGGTATAGTACTGGGGTTGGGGTATAGTACTGGGGTTGGGGTATAGTACTGGGGCTGGGGTATAGTACTGGGGCTGGGGTATAGTACTGGGATTGGGGTATTGTGCTGGGGTTGGGGTATAGTACTGGGGTTGGGGTATAGTACTGGGGCTGGGGTATAGTACTGGGGTTGGCGTATAGTACTGGGGTAGGGGTATAGTACTGGGGCTGGCACATAGTACTGGGTTATTGCACTGGTGGTGGGGTATAGGGCTGGGTTTGGGGTGTAGTACTGGGGCTGGGGTATAGTACTGGGGTTGGAGTTTAGGGCTGGTTTGGGGTATAGTACTGGGGCTGGGGTATAGTACTGGGGTTGGGGTATAGTACTGAGGTTGGGGTATAGTACTGGGTTTGGGGTATAGTACTGGGGCTGGGGTATAGTACTGGGGTAGGGGTATAGTACTGGGTTTGGGGTATAGTACTGGGGCTGGGGTATAGTACTGGGGTTGGGGTATAGTACTGGGGATGAGGTATAGTACTGGGGCTGGGGTATAGTACTGGGGTTGGGGTATAGTACTGAGGTTGGGGTATAGTATAGTACTGGGGATGGTTTGGGGTATAGTACTGGGGCTGGGGTATAGTACTGGGGTAGGGGTATAGTACTGGGGTTGGGGTATAGTACTGGGGATGAGGTATAGTACTGGGGCTGGGGTATAGTACTGGGGCTGGGGTATAGTACTAGGGTTGGGGTATAGGGCTGGGGTTGGGGTATAAGGCTGGCGTATAGTACTGGGGTATAGTACTGGGGTTGGGGTATAGTACTGGGGTATAGTACTGGGGTTGGGGTATAGTCCTGGCGTTGAGGTATAGTACTGGGGTTGGGGTATAGGGCTGGGGTATAGTACTGGGGTTGGGGTATAGGGCAGGGGTTGTGGTATAGTACTGGGGTTGAGGTATAGTACTGGCATTGGGGTATAGGGCTGGGTTATAGTACTGGGGTTGGGGTATAGTACTGGGGTTGGGATATAGTACTGGGGTTGGGGTATAGTATTGGGGTTTGGGTATAGTACTGGGGTTGGGGTATAGTACTGGGGTATAGTTCTGGGGTTGGGGTATAGTACTGGGGTTGGGGTTGGGGTATAGGGCTGGGGTATAGTACTGGGGTTGGGGTATATGGCTGGGGTTGGGATTGGGGTATAGGGCTGGGGCTGGGGAGTGGGCTGTGCCACCTATGATGTCAGAACTCCAAGTCAACCTCAGCTCCAACTCAACAGCTATGTTGGACATGTATCATTATTGCTATTCTGTGTATATCTCTTCCCCTTTTACGCTTAGCAGAGGAAACCACACTTCTGTCCACTAGAGAGCAGTGTAACCTCAGTCAAATACAGTCAAACCTGGAGGCTATTGCTTATAACATGTGAAAAAGAGGGTCAAAACTAGAAAATGAGACAGATATGAAGATATAAAATCTATAGACGTGATGATAGAGATAAACTGTGTGTGTGAGACTGGTCTTAGACTGTCTGTCGACATCCTGTTTGGTATACAGTCTATGGACATGAACCTGGTCACCGTGGTGACTGTTGTCTATACCTTCTCATCTGACCTCTTTATTGTGAGGGGTGATGTGTGGGTTACTAGTGTCATGAGGAAGAGTGGATCCAGGGATTAAACCCTGGTTTCCAGGGAAGAGGCATATTTGACTGAACCCTGGAGAATTACCACGAGACCACAGGCTCTGTGCCAAAGAGGACTTTTTCTAACAAGATGTGTCTGCTGCTGTAAATGTGTTAAGAAATGATTGGTGAATGGTTTGGAAGTCTGGAAGTAGTGAGACCCTCAGCTAGAGTTCCAGAGTCTTATTCAATCAATTCAGGTGTGACATGACAGCACAAACATCATGACAGCACAATATTTTATTATTTAGTTCCTGTGAATCTTTCTTATGTTTTTACTGTCATTTTAAAACGTTATGATTTTTATCGTAGTGTTTTTTTGTCATCATCATCATCACTGATATCTTGATCATATGCCTTAAAGCTATTACAATATACAGTAATTATGTTCATCATCATCATCACTGATATCTTGATTATACTGTATGCTTTAAAGCTATTACAATATACAGTAATTATGTTCTTCATCATCATCATCATCACTGATATCTTGATTATACTGTATGCTTTAAAGCTATTACAATATTCAGTAATTATGTTCATCCTCGTCATCATCATTGTTTATGTCTATGTATGTATTTATTTGTGTTGTTTTGCGTGTGTTCTCCATGTCTTTGTGTTGTGTATGCACTGAGCACTGAGCTGTCCACACTTATCTTTTTAGGGTCAAAGAAGAACAAAAGCCTCAGCCGGCACAGTAAGTAACACATTACCCAGAGTGCTCTAGGCTTTGACACTTCTTCCTGTTGGTCAATGTAGCTTCCTGTCACAGTGGGCCCCGCCCCTTCTCCCCTGATATTGGCTCGCCCTGTTGTGTCATTTGCATTCTGATTAGCTTGTAAGGGAGCTTCACCTTCAGGCTCCTTACTTCCTCATCCATGTGTGAACTGGATGCTTCTAGTCAGCTTACCTTCCGTCCTGCATTGTGTCCAAATCTACCTCTAAACACAGCACCTATCTGATCTATATGAAAGCATTATACTACTACTCCACTATAACCTTCCTAACTATCGGCTGACCATTCAATGCAATTCCCATTTCCATTGGCTGTAACTTCTTTCCTGCTTTTATACTTCCTCTCCTCCTCTTTCTCTGTGGTTGTGGATGTGGTTGACTGTTCCTCTTTCTTGGTCTGCTGTGATCACAATGAATGTCCCTGCTAGGCTTCCGTACAGTACCGCCACTCTGACTTTGTGTAAGCCCTGCTGGGTGTGTGTGCTTTAATGGGGGATTCCCTTGTCTCAGCCAGCCCAGACAATGTGTTGATTCTTCATCTTTCTGTGGTGTGGTGTACAGTCACGTTGTTTGCTTACTTATTTGAACAGGTGGTTTAGTCCCTTTAGTGGGATCACTGAGCTGGTAAATAACGTTCTGCAACCTCAGCAAAAGTCCCAAAATGAGAAGGAGCCTGAGCCTGTGTCTGAGCCTGAGACGTAAGTAAGATGTGCACTGTCTGCCCCTGAACCAGACAGTTACTGTAGTAGGCCTAAACATACAGTATGGCTGACTAGTGTGGTCTGTACAACATGTTTGACCTCTGACCTATCAGATACTGCCAAGAGCATAGGCGGCGCGTGAGTCTCAAGTTTGGGGAAGCTCATTTTCACCATAAAAATTCTCCTTTATAATAAAGCATTCCATGCATCACCACTTTTGCAGACTTATGTAAGATAGTCTGCTATTCCCAATGTGATGAGTCGATGGCATAGTCATGATTTATGCTAATAATATAACTCAATCACTGTTTGGGAAATATATGGGCTTTTATAAACACATTTCATGCAATTCTACTACACTTTATATGACTGGAGATGTATTTAATTGTTTTATTTAACCTTTATCTAACCAGGCAAGTCAATAAGAACAAATTCTTAGTTACAACGACGGCCTGGCAAGAGGCAAAAGGCCTCCTGGGCTCGGACAAAAAAACTTTGTAAGCCAAAACGGACAACACAGACAGAAGTCACTGGCAACAGCACAAATACAACAGCAAACAAACAGTGGATGTGTGTGTGTGTGTGTGTGTGTGTGTGTGTGTGTGTGTGTGTGTGTGTGTGTGTGTGTGTGTGTGTGTGTGTGTGTGTGTGTGTGTGGGTGGGTGTGTGGGTGTGTGTGTGGTAAAACAAATGTCTTCCTTATATAAGGCATGGCAAATTATTGACATGGGGTGACAACTAGAAACAATGACATGTCTCAACAACCTGTTCCTCCTCCAGGGACACCAGGTCATTGAGTTTTATGTTGTCTTGGAGGGAATTCCATGACAAGGGGGCTGAGTAATGACAGGACCTTTTTCCATACTCAGTTCAAATTTCCGTGACTCTTAGCCTAAAACAAGATTGAGATCTGAGCTTGTATGTGTTTTTATTTCAAGCTAGAAGAGAGGATAGATAAAATGGTAGTTTTCCTAAAAATGACTTTATAAATTAGAACTTGCCAGTGTTGGAGCCTGCGTGTTGCTATTGATGTTCACCCGACAGATGACAACGGAGAGTTAGATAGACATCTCTGATTGGTGACAAAACGAAGGCCTGCATGATACACAGAGTCAAGAGCAATTCTCTGTATTGTAGAGCTTCAGGCTCGTACATACATAGCTGAATCTTTTATTACGACAAAATTACAGGGTATCTTAAACTCTGCTGACTGTCAAACAGATCAATACAAATCTAATAGGTCAATACTATCTAATAGGTCTACGAAAAGAGGAGCCAGAAAGACAATATGGAAGAGGAAATGATTGTCCAAAAATTGACCCAATGATAAAGACAGTGAATATGCACACTCCCCGGGGATACGGCCGATGCTCCGCTAAAATAGGTTACTATTCGCTCAAATAAATTGAGAATTTTTATAACAGGCAGATTAGTCTTTTGATGGTGTTCTCCATACAAAAATAGCCATTTACTTTTCCACCGATGTTTTCACGCGATTGCATTTTGAAATATTGCGATATGCCTGGCTGGGCCTCCTTTCGCTGACATTCGCAACTCAACAATCATCTATTCGGTATTTCCAGTGCACGCTGCCCAAATTGAGGACCCTTCCGGCTATGCGATTTAAACAATCCACAGGGTTTTATTATTTTTAAGAAGCTTTTTGGTGTAGTAATGGTTTGATGTATTTCTGCGTAGACTATTCTGTATTAGGCTATATAATTTTGGCAATTAATTCAATTTACTTTAGGACAAACCTTATGGACGCGGTGCCTATGGCCAAGAGTCAAGTCTGCTTTCAAATGATACTTTTGGACAGCTGGAGCAAGCACACAATTTTTCTTCAGGAAAATTATCATATTCTTTAGGTTTATTTTACTATGGTGAAGAATACAAGACATTTCAGCTATAAAATGCATGATACATTTTTGATTAAGTGACAGCCATTTACATTTTAAAACTGTAATAGTGCTAGAATAGCAACAGATTATATCAATATTGCATTGTGGCTGAATAAATGCATCTGACGTACACCGTGACTGTGCTACATCACAGAAACATGACATCAGATGGTGACATCAATGTTATGTCACCCAGTCTGACATCCACAAGGAACACAATTTTAATCATTTAAAAGGCTTGTCTTGATAAAATAACCTCCTGAGTTCACACTTAAGGCCAACAGGCAGACACGTATTGAGTTTCCGGTCTTGGCTGGGTCCCTGTAGGGATACTATGTTAGCTCCGTCATACGGTATACAGTAGAGGACAGGGCAGGGCTCATGTTTCAGCCTGTTTATGCAGCCTGTGTTAGTGTGGTTCAGAGGAAAGAAGGGTCGGATAGACAGCCAGAGCTGATACAATGAGCAGCATATGATTACATGTCAGCTGTGTCATGCGCGTTTGACCAGGTTTGACCGAGAGGGAGACGGATGAGGAACGGGAGCCATCCACCAGCTGCCTGAACCTCTCAATATACCCCTCTCCTCCCCTCTCTCCTCCTCTATTTCTCTCCTCCTCCTTCTCACTCTATTCTTCTCCATATTTTCCCTGGCCATCTCCTCTACCTACCCCTCCTTTCCCTCTCTTTCTTCTTCTCCCTATCTCTTCCTACCCCTCTCCTCTTCCTAACCCTCTTCCTGGTTTAGAGAGAGTTGCATCTTGAATGGCAGCTCTCTAGTGACTCTCTCTAGTGAATCTAGAAGCCTTTATATGCCCAGTAAACCAGCGGTTCTCAAACTTTTTGAGGCCAGTAACCCCTTTTGCGATAACAAATTCATCAGGGACCCCCTCATAACTCGAGTGAGATAAAAATAGCAAGGAGTTTTACTATGACTTCGGTAGTGCATGGCCGGACAATCCAAGTCTCGGGCCATGGGAAGAAACATTTTAAAGACCCACCTCTTGGCATTGGATGTCACGTTCTGACCTTAGTTCTTTTGTTATGTCTTTGTTTTAGTATGATCAGGGCGTGAGTTGGGTGGGTAGTTTATGTTCTTTTTTCTATGTTGTGGTTTTGTGTTTGGCCTGGTATGGTTCTCAATCAGAGGCAGGTGTCATTCGTTGTCTCTGAGCAATTCAATGGCTCAGACACAAGAGGCATGTGGCAGGGTCTACAGTCAATCACGGACTACAAGAAGAAACCCAGCCCAGTCACGGACCAGGATGTCTTGCTCCCAGGCAGACTAAATAACTTTTTTGCCCGCTTTGAGGACAATACAGTGCCACTGACACGGCCTGCAACGAAAACATGCGGTCTCTCCTTCACTGCAGCCGAGGTGAGTAAGACATTTAAACGTGTTAACCCTCGCAAGGCTGCAGGCCCAGACGGCATCCCCAGCCGCGCCCTCAGAGCATGCGCAGACCAGCTGGCCGGTGTGTTTACGGACATATTCAATCAATCCCTATACCAGTCTGCTGTTCCCACATGCTTCAAGAGGGCCACCATTGTTCCTGTTCCCAAGAAAGCTAAGGTAACTGAGCTAAACGACTACCGCCCCGTAGCACTCACTTCCGTCATCATGAAGTGCTTTGAGAGACTAGTCAAGGACCATATCACCTCCACCCTACCTGACACCCTAGACCCACTCCAATTTGCTTACCGCCCAAATAGGTCCACAGACGATGCAATCTCAACCACACTGCACACTGCCCTAACCCACCTGGACAAGAGGAATACCTATGTGAGAATGCTGTTCATCGACTACAGCTCGGCATTCAACACCATAGTACCCTCCAAGCTCGTCATCAAGCTCGAGACCCTGGGTCTCGACCCCGCCCTGTGCAACTGGGTACTGGACTTCCTGACGGGCCGCCCCAGGTGGTGAGGGTAGGCAACAACATCTCCTCCCGCTGATCCTCAACACGGGGCCCCACAAGGGTGCGTTCTGAGCCCTCTCCTGTACTCCCTGTTCACCCACGACTGCGTGGCCACGCACGCCTCCAACTCAATCATCAAGTTTGCGGACGACACAACAGTGGTAGGCTTGATTACCAACAACGACGAGACGGCCTACAGGGAGGAGGTGAGGGCCCTCGGAGTGTGGTGTCAGGAAAATAACCTCACACTCAACGTCAACAAAACTAAGGAGATGATTGTGGACTTCAGGAAACAGCAGAGGGAACACCCCCTATCCACATCGATGGAACAGTAGTGGAGAGGGTAGCAAGTTTTAAGTTCCTCGGCATACACATCACAGACAAACTGAATTGGTCCACTCACACTGACAGCGTCGTGAAGAAGGCGCAGCAGCGCCTCTTCAACCTCAGGAGGCTGAAGAAATTCGGCTTGTCACCAAAAGCACTCACGAACTTCTACAGATGCACAATCGAGAGCATCCTGGCGGGCTGTATCACCGCCTGGTACGGCAACTGCTCTGCCCTCAACCGTAAGGCTCTCCAGAGGGTAGTGAGGTCTGCACAACGCATCACCGGGGCAAACTACCTGCCCTCCAGGACACCTACACCACCCGATGTTACAGGAAGGCCATAAAGATCATCAAGGACATCAACCACCCGAACCACTGCCTGTTCACCCCGCTATCATCCAGAAGGCGAGGTCAGTACAGGTGCATCAAAGCTGGGACTGAGAGACTGAAAAACAGCTTCTATCTCAAGGCTATCAGACTGTTAAACAGCCACCATTGAGTGGCTGCTGCCAACACTCTGTCATTGACACTGACCCAACTCCAGCCACTTTAATAATGGGAATTGATGGGAAATGATGTAAATATATCACTAGCCACTTTAAACAATGCTACCTTATATAATGTTACTTACCCTACATTATTCATCTCATATGCATACTGTACTCTACATCATCGACTGCATCCTTATGTAATACATGTATCACTAGCCACTTTAACTATGCCACTTTGTTTACTTTGTCTACATACTCATCTCATATGTATATACTGTACTCGATACCATCTACTGTATGCTGCTCTGTACCATCACTCACTCATATATCCTTATGTACATATTCTTTATCCCCTTACACTGTGTATAAGACAGTAGTTTTAGAATTGTTAGTTAGATTACTTGTTGGTTATCACTGCATTGTCGGAACTAGAAGCACAAGCATTTCGCTACACTCGCATTAACATCTGCTAACCATGTGTATGTGACAAATAAAATTTGATTTGATTTGATTTGATTTGATTGAGAATCATACTTAGGGGGCCTCCCGGGTGGGGCAGTGGTTAATGGCCAGCTGTGCCATCAGAGTCCCTGGGTTCGCGCCCAGGCTCTGTCGTAACCAGCGGTGACCGGGAGGTCCGTGGGGCGACGCACAATTGGCCTAGCGTCGTCCGGGTTAGGGAGGGCTTGGTCGGTAGGGATGTCCTTGTCTCATCGCGCACCAGTGACTCCTGTGGCGGGCCGGGCGCAGTGCGCGCTAACCAAGGTTGCCAGGTGCACGGTGTACCCTCCGACACATTGGTGCGGCTGGCTTCCGGGTTGGATGCGCGCTGTGTTAAGAAGCAGTACGGCTGGTTGGGTTGTGTATCGGAGGACGCATGACTTTCAACCTTCGTCTCTCCCGAGCCCGTACGGGAGTTGTAGCGATGAGACAAGATAGTAGCTACTACAACAATTGGATACCACGAAATTGGGGAGAAAAAAGGGGTAAAATAAAAAAATAAAAAAAGGGAATCGTAGCCTTTTCCCACCTGTGTTTTATGGGTGATTATTTTCTGTTCTTTGTTTTGCTTCACCGTTCAGGACTGTTCGTTTTGTTGTTTTATTGTTTTTGTTAAGTGTTCAATATTCTGCGCATTGGTCCTCCTCTTCTTCCACCCACGACGAGCATTGCAGAATCACCCACCAACCAAGGACCAAGCAGCGTGGTATTGGACAGCAGCGTGGTATTGGACAGCAGCGTGGTATTGGACAGCAGCGGTATTGGACAGCAGCGTGGTATTGGACAGCAGCGTGGTATTGGACAGCAGCGTGGTATTGGACAGCAGCAGAAATCTCTGGACTCGTGGACATGGGAGGAGATTTTGGACGGAAAAGGACCCTGGGCACAGGCTGGGGAATATCGTCGCCCCAAGGCAGAGCTGGAGGCAGTGAATGCTGAGCGGCGGCAATATGAGGAGGCAGCACAGCAGCGCGACAGGCACGAGAGGCAGCCCCCCAAAAAAATGTTTTGGGGGGCACACAGGGAGTGTGGCAGAGTCAAGTTGGAGACCTGAGCCAACTCCTCGTACTTACTGAAAGAAGCGCAGTACTGGTCAGGTGTCTGTGTGTTTGTCTGTGTGTTAAACAACACCACACCACCACGTCCCAGGTCTAATCTGTGTTCAGTATATAGTGACAGTAGTAGCCCAGTGTTCATTCAGAGTGGGCAGAGCAGCGTGGCAGTGTGACACAGAGAGGTGCCATCCAGGGTTCCGTCTCTATCTAGTGTTCAGCAGGGTGATCGTCATCAGACAAGGCCCAGCCACATCGAGTCACGCACCAATTACATTTGGGATCTAAATAAAAGGCCTGTTTGTGGGAAAGAAGAGGCAGCATGTTTATCATCTACGCGACACCAGGCCATGCATACGGACGGTAAAAATGATAGCTCTGGTTAATAATTCACGTGACTAATGAATGTTGCAGGGGAAAATGTGGAGACGAAACCAATTCTAAACGCCATATCATGAAGTCAGCCAGAGTTTTAGTTTCTAAGGATACACCCGATTGACATGTGTCATACAAAATGCATGCTGGTCTGTCTGTGTGAGGTAGCGTTTCAGGGTCCTCTGGTCCTCAGGTCCGATTGGACCTGTCATGTGTGGGTGTATTGGGAGAGTATAGACAAAGATGACACTGAATGTACATCTAGTGTTTTGAGCAGGCAGTGCAGATTAAAAGAGAACGTTGAGCTAAAAGCTTCCTTCCAAATGACCCCCTTTTCTTTATTTGGCACCCTTTTCCCACAGGGCACTAGTCAAAAGTAGTGCACTGTGTAGGGAATAGGGTGCCATTTGGGCCGTATACAAAGTCTTTTGAAGGGTGCCGTTGTTTCAGTAATCCACATGGAGGCCTACTCAATCGTCTGATTCCTCTGCACTGTCTAAAGGCACTGTTAGCCCGATGGTTGGATGGATGCTGTAGTGTAGGCTACCCAGTCATGATGTTGTTGCTGTGAAAACAGATTTGATGTGTTCTTTCCACTGAAGTGTGGGCATTGACATTTGGAGGGCTGTATTAGCTTACGTCTCGGGCCCCGCCCTGACATAGAAACACAGGTACAAATGATTCATTAAACTCCGGGAACCTGAGTAAGTGGAATTAAGTTAGGCTTTTAAACATGCGATGCAAACTCTATACCTTCCTACCTGGCCCGCCTTGTTTCAGTAAAGATGGGTGCAGCTCTATGTGAATGGAGAACTATAGTGACAGTACAACAATATGCAATGCAGAACATACTCTGAAACATTTCTAACTCTGACAGTTGTATGTAACAAACTGTAGGTTATTTGGTTGACAAAACCTTTTAGTTCCACTTTCTATAAGTATACAGTATATAATCAAGGCCATTATAAAGCATGTTCCTCATAGAAAGTGTTCCCTACATTTCTCTTAGAAAGCAATCAGAGCTACATACGCTGCTTTACTGTCTACCAACACTAATGGACTTCACACAACATCCTGCAGTTACAGCACAAAGACATCTGAAATGACTTCCTATCCCCTGAAGTTGTTATACTCTGGCAAAAGTAGTGCACTTTAACGGAACTAGGGACTAGAGAGCCATTTAGGACAAAGTTTCTGTTCTGAACTGATCTTTTCCTAACTGCGCTCCTCTCTTGCTTCCTTCCTTGCAGGAAGTTGCACCAGCAGTTTGAGAGCTACAAGGACCAGGTGAAGAAGATGGGGGACGATACGACCCCGCAGACGGGGACGACAGGAGAACCCCAGAAGAACCCCAACGACTCTCCTACCTGCGGGATTTGCCACAAAACCAAATTCGCTGACGGCTGCGGCCACCTCTGTTCATATTGCCAAACGAAATTCTGTGCTCGGTGTGGAGGACGAGTGTCTCTGCGGTCAAATAAGGTGAGGAGGTTGAGCCTAGCTACCTCTGTTTGTCTGTGTCTATGAACGCACACACACACACGCATGCATACCTGGAAAAATGTTTTGTAGTGATTGTCCTCTTGTAAGATTACAGTGGGAAGGTGGAAGTAATTTGTCAATGCAATTCGTTTTCTACAATCACATGCAGGCCAGTCCAGTCCAGCTGTCATGAGAGAGTGTTTTTTTACTGATACTCTCTCTCTTGGGTCCCAAAAATAGCCTGACTAGTACATCCATTTCTGTCTCAAATCAAATCCTCCACTGGGTTATGAAACATTAGTGTGAAATCAGAAACTGGGCCTCAAGCCAGATACAGACAGTGGTGCAGCTCACAACACATCCCTACTGACGATCTATACCATATACCAACTCCTACCAATGTTTCTCCCATTCATATTCTCTGCATGACTGTGAATCTGGTGAGGGATGATTCTAGATGCAGTGATTTCTTCAGGTCTTGTTTTTAGCATGGCGTCAGGTAGCCTAGTAGTTAAAAGTGTTTGGCAGGGCCTCCCGAGTGCCGCAGGAGTCTAAGGCACTGCATCGCAGTGCTAGCTGTGCCAGCTGTGCCACTAGAGATTCTGGGTTCGAGTCCAGGCTCTGTCGCAGCTGGTCGCGACCGGGAGGACCATGGTGCGGCACACATTTGGCCCAGTGTCGTCCGGGTTAGCCTTGTCAAGGGATAGGGATAGCCTTATCTCATCGCGCACTAGCGACTCCTGTGGCGGGCCGGGCGCAGTGCATGCTGACACGGTCGCCAGGTGTACGGTGTTTCCTCCGACACATTGGTGCGGCTGGCTTCTGGGTTGGAAGGGCATTGTGTCAAGAAGCAGTGCGGCTTGGTTGGGTTGTGTTTCGGAGGACGCATAGCTCTTGACCTTCACCTCTCCCGAGTCCATACGGGAGTTACAGCGATGAGACAAGACTAACTACTACCAATTGGATACCACAACATTGGGGAGAAAAAAGGGGTGAAAAAAACCCAAACATTTAAAAGTGTTGGGCCAGTAGTCGAAAGGCTGCTGGTTTGAATCCCAGAGTCGATGTGCCCTTGAGCAAGGCACTTAACCGCAGTTGCTCTGGATAAGAGGGTCTCCTGATTATGTCAAATGTAAATCTCTTTCTTTACCACTGGGGGGAGCTTCTCCCCTGGCGTCTCACGACAGCCCTAAATCTTATGTCTGCTGTGTATTACCATGCTGCTCCACTGTCTAACTAACTAACCTTGTTGTGAAATCCCCCTACAGAGTAAGCCTTGATTTATTATTATGTGACTGAGTGTTTATGCTTGGTGCCGTCAAATACCCTCACTGTCGGAATGAGATGTGTCAAAGTGTACTAATGTCACTCACAATCTTTCTCCCCGTTCCTTTCTTCCTCTCTCTCTCTTTCTCTGTCCCTGTCTTCCACTCCCTCTATCTCTGTCTGCTGCATTCCTGCTCTCGCGGAATTGCAACAGGAGGACAAAGTGGTTAGCAAATCCTTTTCCAACCTTTTTCTCATCTCGACTAAGAAAAGTCTGAATAGAAGCATCACTCCTTCACCCCCATGAGATGCTTCTCAGACTGTAATATACACATACAGTACCCTAAATACATTATTTTTGACCAATCACATCTGTGAGTCAATCATATCATGTTGAAGGCCAGACCAAAATGGAACATATGTCAGAAAATATATTTCGGTATCTTTGTTCCATTTTCAATGCAAAGTTTGTACCAAATCCCTGTCAAAGTTTCCCCTTAACAGCTATGACTGAGCTGAGAGTCCACCTCCACTGGGCCTTCCATCCGTCGGCTGCCAAGGCTGCCTGTCTGTCTTTGTTGTTGACTGATTATGGGTGGAGGATGGGTTTCCTCCAGAGTTGTAGCCTACAGATGGTGTTGAGTCGTGGCTGTGGGCTGGCAGGAGGCAGCAGCAGCAGTAGGGTTGGGACAGTGTGATGAGTAGCGGGAGTGTTGGCAGATCTGCCCTGGGATCAGATCAAAGGATAGGAGGATAGGCCCACTGCTGCCCTGCCCACTGTTAGCCTGGTATTGTCGCGGTCTGTCTTCTTGGCCATGAAAATACATTGGTTGCATCTCAAATGGCACATGCAGCTAAAGTATTTGAAAGGAAAACAGTTGTTATTACTAGTCTGGATGTGGAGGAGGTGCAATAGGGGAATGGAGATGGATGGATGGTGGAGGTGGAGGTGTACATACGTTCAATAGATGTGCTGCTGTCTCAGCCAGAGGGACATTGTTTACACAGACACTGCCTCCCCTGTATCTAGTTGCAGGGCTCCAAGCCCTCACGGAGCCCTCAGGGCCAGCTGATCCAGGGGTTTGGTTCCCAGACAGGGCTGGGTGACCAGATAGGTTTTCAACCCAAGGAGGGTGATGTCACTGGGGGCCCGACTGCTGGGCCTCAGGGCAGGGCCCATGGACCTAAAGGATGTCTCAAATGGCACCCTATTCCCTATATAGTGAACTACTTTTGACAAGAGCCCTACACATGTTGGACACAATAAAGCCCTTTCATGTTTACACACACACGCCGCGTGCACACAGACTCACACACAACACTTTTCAGAGTCTCATAATAAGAATAGATGTTATGTTATTGCAAGTTTAATAACTAAGACTATATAGCTCAGTTGGGCATGTTTTGGTCAGCCCAACCACCTGCAGTAGCTTGTCACGTCTGAAAGCTTGTGTGTCAGTCAAAGAGGTGCCTGTGGTGGTGGTGAAATCGGTCCTTTTTCCATCAGTATTCTCTTTCCTTCCCACAACCAGTGGCATCCGTGATGAGAGATCTCTTGTTCTGTGAAACGGCATCAATATTTACACGCCTCAGTGTCTGGGGCCTCTAACAGAGCTGTTGGACACTGGAATACGATAGGACAGACTTGCTGCTGAGAGTTTCACAGAGAGGCAGGAGAAGAAGCAGGAGTGAAGGTTTGAGATGGATTTGAGCTGCATTAAACTGAGCCCCGGGATGATTTATTTTCTTATGTAGTCTAGTATAGCCTATCAGACTCATGGTTATGACAATAAAATATGATATTTTGTTATATATCTTTGCTTGATATTAGCCTACAGTAAAGAGGTGAATGACATCCAGTCTGATAGGACAGTACTGAGGGCCTTTATATGTAACCACGGGTCAGTATAGTTTCGGCTCAGCTGCTACACAGTAGACAAAATGTACACCAGGAAGGATTTTAGAGATATTAGATGGAGCCTTTGAAAGACATACAGTGCTCTATGTACATTTTTTGAACCCCCAGAATCCCTCACCCTCCTCAGTCCTTAGAGTAGGACTGTTCAACATTTCAATTCCTCTGATGTTGCTAAAAAATGCCTCAGGAATCAAGTCTCCTGAGACCAAGTCATTCGTGATTAACGTGACTTTTGAGGACATCACATGTGCTGTGGTGCTCTTGGCTCTCAGCTTTCATTCACTCTGCTGCAAACGAACAGAACTCACACTTATTGGATCTTTCTGGACTCCTCAAAGTAAAAATAGCCTAATATTTCAGTGAATTTAGAAGAACACGTTGTTGTGGCGCATCAGAATTAGCTTGGTGAGTCCCTGAGCGTCACGGGCGTGTAAGGGCACACACTGGATTCTTTGAGCACAGTTGGGCCGCCCAGCACCACGGGGGGACGCGCTGCATTTATAATGAGCTCGAATAATCCTCGGTAGCGGGAGACTCACACCCGCATCTATTAGTAATGAAGACTTAACTAGTAGGTCTAATACAGCGGCGGGTAAAACATGATTGTACGTTTTATTGCTCACTCTTGCACATCTTTCCTCCCACGAAGCTGCTTCTGTATGCTTCTTTTTTGTGTGCCGCGTTTCAAATTTGGAATCCTTTACTGCATTTATGAAGGGGCTGTATAGTTTTCTATTTGACATGGTGGCAGACGCGTATTTTGTTATTTTCTGTAAATAATCTGTTTAGAAAATAATTATGGTTGGAATTTAAGACTGTCTGACTGGCTGGTATTATTTGCAGCCTGGACAAATCACATACATTATTAGCATCGCGTAACCTTCACGCGGGCTACATTGAGCAGAGCTAGCTGCCTGCCTGTTGTCCGACTAGGTACTGTCCGCGGTGCTGAACGGTGTTGAAGGTCGGCGCCTCAGTCTGTCTCCTGATTTTACTGCACGCTGCCCCGTAACATTTCCACCAAATTAGGATTACATACATTGCTTTTCCTGCACGGACACGATGCTTCCCGTCGTTACCATGGGTAAGATAAATGTAAAATGGATTGTCTTGGCTGCAAGTCATTCAATACGCTGGGCTCACAATCAGCCGTTTGGATACTGCATTTACAATGCACATGTAGGCTATAGACTGTTGTGCACTGTTTGCATAAGTAGTCAGAGTATTTTAATGTAGATGATAATATGACCAATGATGAATGAATTTTATGCTATTATGAATGCCTACATGTTATAAACACCTTGTTATAGTCTGGTAGTCTGAACAAGTTTATATGGATGTTTTAGGCTATGTAGTGCTCATTTTCGGTGAAAGTTCTCATTACATCATGTTCTCTGAAATTCTGAATATATATGGTATTTTCTAAAATGTATGTGAAACAGTGAACAGCGCTTTGATAAGCCGACTTTGCATGCCAAATGCTTAACTAATACCAAAAATAAACGTTTGGCTTTGTAAATAATGTCACAGGGTTTAGGGGGGTCTGTGAAAGACATCTGCCATCTCCCTGTGTGAATCCAGTCTCTCCATTTCTCAAGCCGCTCTCATCTTTCTCTCTCAAGTCTTTCTGGACTTCGGTCAAAATAACGGGGCATACATTTATGCATCAAGTCTATTATTATTACCGCGCGCCCGACACACTAAATTTAGAACCTCATTCAAATGTGATGCACCACGTGCCAGACAGTGTTTGAGCATGTGGGAGTCGGCTCTTCTTTCACCTCTATTTAGGCTACACGGTTTCAGGAAACATACTTTAATACATGTTTCCCTCTGTCTTTTTGAGATCTTTACACACACACATTTAGAAGAATGTGGTATATTTCATCTTAGGTTATATAGGTTATATATCGTTTATCACACGTTTTTAATAACACACATAAAAACGTGTGTTGCATGGGGGGAAAAGGAGTGCCGAATGATGGATTAGGTTCTGTATGTTTTAGACACAGTCGACTCAAGTGCAAACTCAGTTTCAAAGACAATATGTTCCCCAGACATGTTCCCTTAAACTATGAGTTTTTAATGAGCTCAGTTAAGTTCAGGCCAGGTGAGACTGGGAGGGAAACAGGCAATATGAGACGGATGACAGTCTATTCACCATCACATTAATATTTTACTATGACGCACATCTCTTTATAGTACGTGATATTTTCGTTCTCTGAATGCTATGAACAAGATACAGTAACATTCGATGGTTGGGAATGCATTTAGTCTGAAGGATATGATACCAAGTATGTGTTTTTGTCTCCGAAAGAACAGTCACTATTTGGACTCAAGTAATTCAACAATGGTTGCAATTCTCTTAATAGTTAAAAATGGTCACCATGGTATTTTCATTGTCCTTTAGCTTTGAAGTTTGATAATATCATGCTCCCCTCAACTGTTTTGGTAGGATGCTGTTGTGGTGTAGTGCTGCTTCTTGGCCACAAGAGAGAGCTCATTGACTGAGTATTGGCTACTGGAACATATGTATCAGAAAGAGGCGATTGTCTCCTCCCTCCCCTGTTCATTTTACTTTGATGTAGTGTAGCACCACAGGCTTGACAGCTAAACAAAGCTCAGCACAAACTGGGATAGCTGAAGGCTGCTCTCTATCTTAAAGGACTTTCAGTCAATGCTGTAAATTGTTTCTTAGAAAGTGATGACCATACACTAGATTGGTCATCGAAAGCACCACCACGGCACCGCCCTTGAAATAGGCTATAGCATTGTTTGGCTGTAGAGATTTGCAACACACGAGGTTGTCTGAACGCTAGGCATGCTCATCTTATATAGAAGTTATTGATTCAAGTCCAGATGGATTAGATGGAGTAAATAGATGGAATAAAATATGGAGTATAATATCTTTGTATGGGACCAAATGCAAATGCGAAAGATGATAAGGATGTATGAACCCACCTTCAGTTTAAATGAAAAAACATTAGATAACAAATGACATATCAATCTAAACAGCTTGATGGTACCCATCGTAACCTAATACAATAGATCAGTAGCATACAGTACCTATATGCTCCAGCACACATCAGTAACCGAAAGGTCGCTGGTTTGAATCGCCAAACTGGTAAGATGGTAAAATCTGCAGTTCTGCTCTTGAGCAAAACTGAGGAGCACAACTGCCCCCCATACGTCATTTAAGGCAGCCCCTCCACACCTCTCTGTTTCAGAGGACACATTTCGGTTGAAGGCATGCAGTTGTGCAACTGACTAGGTATCTCGCTGAGTAAAGATTTTTACACTATTTTAGCTGAACAGTGTATCACTTCAAATCAAATCTTTTTTTTATTGGTCACATACACATGGTTAGCAGATGTTAATGTGAGCGTAGCGAAATGCTTGTGCTTCTAGTTCCAACAGTGCAGTAATATCTAACAAGTAATCTAACAATTCCCAATAACTACCTAATACCAACAAATCTAACAAGTAATCTGACAATTCCCCAACAACTACCTAATACACACAAATCTAAAGGGATGAATGAGAATATGTGCATATAAGTATATGGATGAGCGATGGCCAAGCGGCATAGGCAAGGTGCAATAGATGGTATGAAATACAGTATATACATGTGATATGAGTAATGTAAGATATGTAACATTATTAAAGTGGCATTATTTAGAGAGGCATTGTTTATAGTGACTAGTGATCTTTATTAATGTGGCATTATTTAGAGAGGCATTGTTTATAGTGACTAGTGATCTTTATTAAAGTGGCATTATTTAGAGAGGCATTGTTTATAGTGACTAGTGATCCATTTTTAAAGTTAAATATAGTGGCATTATTTAAAGACATTATTTAGAGTGGCATTGTTTATAGTGACTAGTGATCCATTTTTAAAGTGTCCTGTGATTGGGTCTCAATATAGTACAGTATATACTGGTGATGTCAGATAGGTAAACATTATTAAAGTGACATTATTTAGAGTGGCATTGTTTATAGTGACTAGTGATCTTTATTAAAGTGGCATTATTTAGAGAGGCATTATTTAAAGTAACTAGTGATCTTTATTAAAGTGACATTATTTAGAGAGGCATTATTTAAAGTAACTAGTGATCTTTATTAAAGTGACATTATTTAGAGAGGCATTATTTAAAGTAACTAGTGATCTTTATTAAAGTGGCATTATTTAGAGAGGCCATTTTTATTAAAGTGGCATTATTTAGAGAGGCATTGTTTATAGTGACTAGTGATCTTTATTAAAGTGGCATTATCAATTTAAAGTAACTAGTGATCAGTGGCATTATTTACATTGTTTATAGTGATGTGATCTTTATTAAAGATTATTTAGGTAAAAAGTAACATTCTTTATTAAAGTGGCATTATTTAGAGAGGCATTGTTTATAGTGACTAGTGATCTTTATTAAAGTGGCATTATTTAGAGTGGCATTGTTTATAGTGACTAGTGATCTTTATTAAAGTGTCCAGTGATTGGGTCTCAATGTAGTCAGCAGCCTCTCTGAGTTAATGATTGCTGTTTAGCAGTCTGATGGCCTTGAGATAGAAGCTGTTTCTCAATCTCTTGGTCCCAGCTTTGATGCACCTGTACTGACCTCGCCTTCTGGATGATAGCGGTGTGAACAGGCAGTGGCTCGGGTGGTTGTTGTCCTTGATGATCTTTTTGGCCTTCCTGTGACATTGGGTGCTGTAGGGGTCCTGGAGGGCAGGTAGTTTGCCCCGGGTGATGAAACCGTTGTGCAGACCACACCACCCGTTGTGCAGACACACCACCCTCTGGAGAGCCTTGCGGTTGAGGTCGGTGCAGATGCCGTACCAGGCGGTGATACAGCCCGACAGGATGCTCTCGATTGTGCACCTGTAAAAGTTTATCATGGTTTTGGGTGACAAGCCAAATTTCTTCAGCCTCCTGAGGTTGAAGAGGCGCTGTTGCACCTTCTTCACCACACTGTCTGTGTGGGTGGACCATTTCAGTTTGTCGGTGATGTGTACGCCGAGGAACTTAAAACTTTCCACCTTCTCCACTGCTGTCCCTTCGATGTGGATAGGGGGGTGCTCCCTCTGCTGTTTACTGAAGTCCAACATCATATCCTTTGTTTTGTTGACGTTGAGTGAGAGGTTGTTGTCCTGACACCACACTCTAGTGCCCTCACCTCCTCCCTGTAGGCTGTCTCGTCATTGTTGGTGATCAAGCCCACTACTGTTGTGTCGTCTGCAAACTTGATGATTGAGTTGGAGGCGTGCATGGCCATGCAGTCGTGGCTGAACAGGGAGTACAGGAGAGGGCTGAGCGCACACCCTTCTTACATAGGTATTCTTTATGTCCAGATGGGTTAGGGCAGTGTGCAGTGCAATGGCGATTGTGTCATCTGTGGACCTATTGGGGCGGTATGCAAACTGAAGTGGATCTAGGGTGGCCGGTAAGGTGGAGGTGATATGATCCTTGACTAGCCTCTCAAAGTACTTCATGATGACAGAAGTGAGTGCTTCGTGGCAGTGGTCACTTAGTTCAGTTATCTTTGCCTTCTTGAGTACAGGAACAATGGTAGTCATCTTGAAGCATATGGGGACAACAGACTGGGATAGGGAGCGATTAAATATGTCTGTAAACACACCAGCCAGCTGGTCTGCACATGCTCTGAGGACGTGGCTAGGGATGCCTTCTGGGCCAGCAGCCTTGCGAGGGTTAACATGTTTAACTTACCTTAAAACCCCATACCATTTAATTACTTTCCCGGGACAAACCCGGGAACTAGACAAAACCTTCAGGGGACCATGACACAACATCCAAAGAACGTCCTAAAAACGTCCTTGGGGACGTTCCTTGGACAAACCGCGAACTAGCCAAAACCTCCAGGGGACCATGACACAACGTCCCAAGAACATTCAGGGGACATTCAGGAGACCATGACACAATGTCCCAAGAACATTGTAAAAAGGTCCCCCAGAGAATATTTCCGTGGGACTATCATGCAACTTTCTTAGAACGTTCTCAGAACGTCAGTGCGATAATGTCGCACCAAAACCTTTATGGGACCTAATGGGAATGTCGCCGAATGTCCTCAGGACGTCCCTTGTTTGCTGGGACATTTAGTGGGCTACATATGCCATTTCTATTCCTCCGCTAGGTTTGGAGCACTAGGTTTTTTAATGTTCTATATTTGGGTGCAGGTTCAATGACTATGAAATGTGCAAACACAGGGAGAAATGGCCCAGCCTGGGGGGGCTGTCCCTTCCTCTCCCCTTCCTCCCCCACACCCATCCCCCTGACTGCACTCAGCCGTGAAGAGTTAGGCAGTGGGGAAGGAGGGAGGAGGGACTGCAGTCTGGCTGCAGTGAACACACCTCTGGCAATCAGTACAGCTGCTTGACCTGTGTGCGTGTGTGTGTGTGTGTGTGTGTGTGTATGTATGTGTGTTTGGTTTAGTGACTATTACAGATGCTAACAGTAGTCTGTCAGAGTGGGCCAAACTGACGCTCTCTGCTGCATCACTGGACGAACTGTTAGAGCGCACATGCTGTGTGAGTGTGTGTGTGTTGACACCACTTCTATGTGACTGAGGAGTATGGCTTCGACCTAAAACCTTATCATTGAATCATCTCTACTGTGATCAACCACTGCTTATATTTTTCACCATTTTCACTTTTTAGTGCATTAGTCATCCAGGTTATGTTTGGGTGCAGACCAGGCTGAGCTATGCTTAGCATGCCCTGCTCAGTATTCATTTGGCCTGTGTGTGTATGTCTTCCTGGTCTGTTTTGGAATACTAATGTACTATTAGGTATGTGCTGATGAAATAAAAGAGCCCACTGCATGTACAGTCTGAAGCTCAGAATGTGGTTCATTATTGTTGGCAGATTGGAGAACTGACTCTATGTAAATTGCACTTGTGAACAGTAAATAAGTAGGTCACGTCGTGCCATGCTGGCTGATGTACAAGGCTCTCTCTATCTGGGAAAGAACTGGGCTATGTTAAAAAACTTCTGAGGGATGAGGCTGTGCAAGTAGAAATACTGGTGTGCAAAAGAGCAGAAAAAAACAAAAAACATATGGGGATGAGGTAGGCATCTTGGTTGGATGGACTATTTACAGATGGTTGCATTTCAAAGATGGTGGTAGAAAAAAAACACGTTTTTTTCTTTGTATTTTCTTCTACCAGATCTCTTGTGTTATATTCTCCTACATTCAATTCACATTTCCACAAACTTCAAAGTGTTTCCCTTCAAATGGTACCAAGAATATGCATATCCTTGCTTCAGGGCCTGAGCTACAGGCAGTTAGATTTGGGTATGTCATTTTAGGCGAACATTGAAAAAAAAGGGGGCTAATCCCTAAGAAGTTTTAAGCATAGAGGGAGATTGGAGTAATGAACAGGAAGTGGGACCTGGTGTGGAGGTCGCGTTGTAGCGTGTGCGTGCGCATGCTTGTGACTGGTATGGAGGTTGTGTGTGTGTGTGTGCATGCTTGTGACTGGTATGGAGGTTGTGTTTGTGTGTGTGCATGCTTGTGACTGGTATGGAGGTTGTGTTTGTGTTTGTGACTGGTATGGAGGTTGTGTTTGTGTGTGTGCATGCTTGTGACTGGTATGGAGGTTGTGTTTGTGTTTGTGTATGCTTGTGACTGGTATGGAGGTTGTGTTTGTGTGTGTGCATGCTTGTGACTGGTATGGAGGTTGTGTTTGTGTGTGTGCATGCTTGTGACTGGTATGGAGGTTGTGTTCGTGTGTGCGCATGCTTGTGACTGGTATGGAGGTTGTGTTTGTGTGTGCGCATGCTTGTGACGGGTATGGAGGTTGTGTGTGTGTGTGTGTGCATGCTTGTGACTGGTAAGGAGGTTGTGTGTGTGTGTGTGCATGCTTGTGACTGGTATGGAGGTTGTGTTTGTGTGTGTGCAGTATGGAAGTAGAGTGTAGCCACCACCCCAGTGGTTCAGACATCTGATTGGCTGGGGTGGTAAGGAGACAACCTCTCATTGGTCATGCCTTCCGAATATGATTTATTTAAACATTTATTTTATTTTATTTAACTAGGCATATGACCCCCAGCCAGTTAGCCAACCAGTTAGCCAGCCAGCCACTAAGTCAGTGGAGGGTTGTGTAGTGTGCTGTGTAAGCCCAGCCCAGCCAATAGTAATCACAGTAATGCACTCCAGTACTGAGTCAGCTCAATGCTCTGACTATAGGACCAGGGCCAGAGTCAGGCTAAAACTAGCGACTGGAGGACACTGCTGCTGGGTTGAGTGCAGTTGCCTGCCTGTCTACTGTACATCACTGCTGTCAGTCAGTCTGTCAGTCACTGGCCATCAGCCTGAGTTCCTCATGGACCCTGATGCCCTGAGAGAGAGAGAGAGGCGCCAGGCAGCTGCCCATTTCTTCCTTTCCACTAGGCATCGCTCCTCCTCCAGACTAGGGTGGGCGGTTGTGAGGCTGGATGAGCTGCGTCTGAGGCGGAGTGATCAGGTTGCATCCCAAATGGCACCCTATGCTAAATATGGTGCACTACTTTTTGATCAGGGCCCATAGTGCACTACGTAGGGAATAGGGTGCCATTTGCGAAGCAGACCCGGGCTTTGAGGGCGGCTGTGCTGCGTCTGAGGTGGAGTGATCAGGGCTTTTGTCGGCTCCTGGATTTATGAGGCTAATGTGGAGGGAGGGGGCTGCAGACCACAGTTAGTGCTACTTTCTCTGTAGAGCTGCTGAACACAGTCTCTCTCCCATCCCTCTGCTATACACACACAGCTGTATTAAACAGTAGGGCTGCAGCTAGCTCCCTATTTAGATTCAGTTACTTACAGTACTGTGCACCACAAAGTTAGTACCATAGAAATAAAATCACCAATCAATGACTCTGTAACCACCCACTACCAACCAATTGACTTGAATGGGGATACCCAGTCTAGTGATTTCATTTCTGTGGCTGGTACCCCATATAAGCAAGTGGTGTAATTATGTACATTCTTAGAAAAAAAGGCGCTATCTAGAGCCTTAATGGGTTCTTTGGCTGTCCCCATAGGAGAACCGTTTGAGAACCGTTTTCCACAGAAGGTTCTACATGGAAGCAAAAATGGTCCTCCTGTGGGGACGGACAAATAACACTTTTGGAATCCTTTTTTCTGAGAATGTAGGGGGATGTAGATCATATGAACTTCCGATTCCTCATCATACTCACAGATTGTCCAGTGAACTCAACATTATGTCCTCGATTAGATATGGTGCTACATACAATCCTAATTTGCCCTAAGGCTACTGTATGTGTATGCAATATTGTCAAATCAGTCATATCCTCATCTGTATATTTACAGTGTTTCCTACAACATCTAGCAGGTCCAAGTATCCTTTTTGAATGATACTTGGCACGTCTCCTCTAGGGGTTGATCCATTCCATGACTCCTTTCATTGTAGTTCATTGCTGTAAGCCCACCACCACCACCACCACCACCACCACCACCACCACCACCATCCCCACCACTGCAGATATCTAACCCCCTCTGTCCTCTATGTACAGGTTATGTGGGTATGCAACTTGTGCCGAAAACAACAAGAAATCCTAACCAAGTCGGGAGCGTGGTTCTACAGCAGCGCCGCAGGGCCACGGGGCAGGTCTGAGGGCCCCAGGGTTCGACGTCACGAGGAGGCTCCCCAGGAGAAGAAGGCCAAACTGCAGCAGGATCTCCTCTACCAGGGGCCCACAGGGGACATATCAGCAGATAGAAGCAGACCTCCTGGGCTCCCCAGACAAGGCTCCCTCAACAACGGCTCAGGGCTGAGGCACTCAGGTCAAGGACAGGACATAGACAGGTGAGTCCAGTGTCTGTGTGGAAGGTTGTGTGTGTTAAACATATTTGAACAATTCCCCAGGGATTTGAGCTGGTTTTAACATTTTTGATCGTTATTGTGGAGGAACACTGTCTGTTAAAAGTGAAACCTGTTAGGGGAGAGTGGGGTAAGTTGAGCCAAAGGGTTAGTTGAGCCACCCCTTGTTTCTAGGAAACCATACACAAAATGAATAATGTGACCAAATATTTAGTATGAGGTCATCATTTCATGGAGTCCGTGAAGGAAGAAACCACATGAAAAATTGATAAGGAAGTTAGGTAAAAAAACAGATTTTCACAAAGTCAAATCAATTTATTGTGTTATAGGTTTCACGATGCTTGTATCTAAACCAAAGAAGATAGTTTTAAGATGGTTTTATACGTCAGTTGGGTCTCTATAAGCTACAATATGAGGTCCTAAACCTAGCATGAAAGTGCATCCTTCTAGCTGTGCAGGCTAATATTGTCAAAATGTTTGCCTTTTTGGGGTAAGTTAAGCCAATGGCCATGGGGTAAGTTAAGCCAATGGCCATGGGGTAAGTTAAACCAATGGCCATGAGGTAAGTTAAGCCAATGGCCACCATACACCATACAAATTATTATTATATTTAGTCCGTTTTAAGCATAATATACAGTACATAGTACTTGAAAGAGCAGCCAAGGCGGTGAGATAAAGGAAGAAGTCCATTTGAGCAGCAGCAAGGGATGAACAAATAGACTGAATGACACTGAAGAGGAACACGGACAAAATAAACATGAAAATGTACCTGTACCAGAGGCAATGATGAGTAGCAGAAACACACAAGGCCTTATCCGATGACATGGAATCTGAGCTTGCTAAACATATCAAACATCTTTGAGGACCAGTTTCATGGGCTTAGTATCCTCAAATGCAGAGAACTTGTCTGTGAATTGGCACATCGAAACAACATCCCTGTCCTAGACCAACTCGTCAAGAAATGGAAGGGTAAGTGATATTGAACAGAGGCATCCACAGTTGAAGTCGGAAGTTTACATACACTTAGGTCATTACAACTCGTTTTTCAACCACTCCACACATTTCTTGTTAACAAACTATAGTTTTGGCAAGTTGGTTAGGACATCTACTTTGTGCACGACACAATTAATTTTTCCAACAATTGTTTACAGACAGATTATTTCACAATTCACTGTATCACAATTCCAGTGGGTCAGAAATGTACATACACTAAGTTGACTGTGCCTTTAAACAGCTTGGAAAATTCCAGAAAATGATGTCATGGCTTTAGAAGCTTCTGATAGGCTAATTGACATCATTTGAGTCAATTGGAGGTGTACCTGTGGATGTATTTCAAGGCCTACCTTCAAACTCAGTGCCTCTTTGTTTGACATCATGGGAAAATCAAAAGAAATCAGCCAAAAATTGTAGACCTCCACAAGTCTGGTTCATCCTTGGAAGCAATTTCCAAACGCCTGAAGGTACCACATTCATCTGTACAAACAATAGTATGCACGTATAAACACCATGGGACCATGCAGCCGTCATACTACTCAGGAAGGAGATGCGTTCTGTCTCCTAGAGATGAACGTACTTTGGTGTGAAAAGTGCAAACAATCCCAGAACAACAGAAAAGGACCTTGTGAAGACGCTGCAGGAAAAGGTACAAAAGTATCCAGTAAAACCAGTCCTATATCGACATGACCTGAAAGGCCGCTCAGCAAGGAAGAAGCCACTGCTCCAAAACCGCCATCAAAAAGCCAGACTGCGGTTTGCAACTGCACATGGGGACAAAGATCATACCTTTTGGAGAAATGTCCTCTGGTCTGATGAAACAAAAATATAACTGTTTGGCCATAATGACCGTCGTTATGTTTGGAGGAAAAAGGGCGAGGCTTACAATCTGAAGAATAACATCCCAACCTTGAAGCACGAGGGTGGCAGCATCATGTTGTGTGGGTGCTTTGCTGCAGGGGGGACTGGTGCACTTCACAAAATCAATGGCATCATGAGGTAGGAAAATTATGTGGATATATTGAAGCAACATCTCAAGACATCAGTGTCACAGCTTGGTCACAAATGGGTGTTCCAAATGGACAATGACCCCAAGCATACTTCCAAAGTTGTGGCAAAATGGCTTAAGGAAAACAAAGTCAAGGTATTGGAGTGGCCATCACAAAGCCCTGACCTCAAACCCTTAGAAAATTTGTGTGCAGAACTGAAAAAGCGTGTGCGAGCAAGGTGGTCAAACCTGACTGTTACACCAGCTCTGTCAGGAGGAATGTGCCAAAAAATTCACCCAATTTATTGTGGGAAGCTTGTGGAAGGCTACCCGGAACATTTGACCCAAGGTAAACAATTTAAAGGCAATGCTACCAAATACTAATTGAGTGTATGTAAACTTCTGACCCACTGGGAATGTTACAAATAAATAAAAGCTGAAATAAATAATTCTCTCTACTATTATTCTGACATTTCACATTCTTAAAAGAAAGTGGCGATCCTAACTGACCTAAAACAGGGATTTTTTACTCTGATTAAATGTCAGGAATTGTGAAAAATTGAGTTTAAATGTATTTGGCTAAGGTGTATGCAAGCTTCCGACTTCAACTGTACATTTAAGATATAAAGTATTCAGACCCCTTGACTTTTTCCAGATTTTGTTCCGTTACAGCCTTATTCTAAAATTGATTCAATAAAAGAAAATCATCATCAACCTAGACACAAACTAAGAAATCGTGGGAGAAGGGCCTTGGCCAGGGAGGTGACCAAGAACCCAATGGTCACTTTGATAGAACTCCAGAGTGTCTCTGAGGACATGGGATAACCTTACAGAAGGACAACCATCTCTGCAGCACTCAAACAATCAGGCCTTTATGGTAGAGTGGCAAGACGAAAGCCACTCCTCAGTAAAAGGCATATGACAGCCCACTTGGAGTCCAAAAGGCACCTAAAAGATTCTCAGACAATGAGAAACAAGATAATCTGGCCTGAATGGCAAGCGTCACGTCTGGAGGAAAGCTGTCACCATCCCTACGATGAAGCATGGTGGTGGCAGCATCATGCTGTGGGGATGTCTTTCAGCCACAGGGACTGGGATACTAGTCAGGATTGAGGGAAAGATGACCAGAGCAAAGTACAGAGAGACCCTTGATAAAAACCTGCTCCAGAGCCCTCAGAACCTCAGACTGGGGCGAAGGTTCACCTTCCAAAAAGACAACGACCCTAAACACACAGCCAAGACAACGCAGGAGTGGCTTCGGGACAAGTCTCTGAATGTCCTTGAGTGGCCCAGCCAGAGCCCAGACTTGAACCCGATCGAACATCTCTCTAGAGACCTGAAAATAGCTGTGCAGCGATGCTCTCCATCCAACCTGACAGAGCTTGAGAGGATCTGCAGAGAATAATGGGAAAAACTCCCCAAATACAGGTGTGCCAAGTTTGTAGCGTCATACCCAAGAAAACTCTAGGCTGTAATCGCTGCCAAAGGTGCTTCAACAAAGCACTGAGTAAATGGTCTGAATAGTTATGTAAATGTGATATTTAATTTTTTTTTTCTATATTTGACAACATTTCTAAAAAACTGTTTTTGCTTTGTCATTATGGGGTATTGTGTGTAGATTAACGAAACAATCAAACATTTGAATCCATTTTATAATAAGGCTGTAACGTATCAAAATGTGGAAAAAGTCAAGGGGTCTGAATACTTTTCGAATGCACTGTACAATATACCATACCCCCATTCCATGAATTCAACTTTGACCTACCAGCACCATCACCCACTGTCACAGAACACCATCACCCACAAGGTTACCCCAAGGTGGCTCCATTTACCCTGTCCCTATGCTGAATTGACCCCATACCCGGGGTAAGTTGTGTCAAGAGACCACTGTTTGGACAAGCTGTGTTTTCAAAACTGTTACGTTTACATGAGTTCTAATTATTTCCAGGGATACACAACATCCTGAAATATATGGAGATATCTTTGTTAGAAAGAATACTATATTTTCCGTTGACATAGTGGTGCTAAATAAATAAAAAATGGCTAAACTTGCCCCACTCTTGCCTATAGCAAGCTGTGTCATGTGGTTGGTTAAGTTGAAATTCCTCTGGAGTTGTATTGGAGGGAGTGATGTTCGGGGCCTGGGAAAAGTGTAGGGTAAAATCAAAATCAAAGCTATGGCTCCTAGCAAATGACTTCTTTTTTGAGAACGGTAAACAGTTTGATCACACAGATGTGTATGCATGAGGCCCATGAAGCAGGAAAGACACATGGACACCATTACCTAAAATAAGTTCAACATTGACACACCCAAACACACAGACACAGACAAACAAACACACACACACGTAAATATACTTAAATTCGCCCACTCACAACTACACATAACACACATTCACACACGTACAAGCACACACCCACACACTGACTCCCACACTGGATGACTGGTGTCTTTCATCTTTCCCCTTAAGTCAAACTCAGCTAGAGGGATTCCCTAGCTGGTGAACTGACTGATGGTGACTATAATACTGCATTCACTGTGTCTTCCTCTGAAGCAGCAGAAACCAGACATGCTGAAGAAGCCCTTGGCTGCAACTCATCACAATAACTAGATAGACGTTTTGTCCTACTGTTCTCTAGGCATGTTTTAGCCAGGTACAGATAGTACAGGAACATGTTGGGAAAGAACGTCCTGGCTGTATAACGTCACTGTTGTCACAAGGGAGAGTTGGAGACTGTACTGTTTCTTCCAAAAATGTACGCAAAATAGATCTCAATCGGGACCTACATGTTTAAATAAAGAATAAGAAAATAGACCGGCTGTTGGATTGCACTTCTATGCTGTGCTTGTGAATCCTTTTTCTCTGTGCCTTGGCTTGCTTGTGTCGTCACAGCTGATTTATTGTAATTCCATTTATCACCACACGGTGTCTCCTTCCTCTCTCCATAGTCCACTGACACAGAGGGAGGGAGAGAGAGAGAGAGAGAGAGAGAGAGAGAGAGAGAGAGAGATAGATAGATAGATAGATAGATAGATAGATAGATAGATCAAAACAGAGAGCGAGAGAAAGACAGAGAAAGAGAGAGCGACAGAGAGGCAGAGAGACAAAGAGAGAGAGAGAGAGAGACAAAGAGAGAGAGAGAGAGAGAGAGAGAGAGAGAGAAAGACAGAGCGACAGAGAGAGAGAGAGACAGAGCGACAGAGAGAGAGAGAGACAGAGAGAGAGACAGAGAGGCAGAGAGACAAAGAGAGAGAGAGAGAGAGAGAGAGAGAGAGAGACCCTGCACACATTTTTCTAGTGCATCTCATACAGCAGAAATATGTTCCTCTAGTCTCCTCATTGTGTCATTCTGAGTCTGTACTCTGTAGTCCAGACCTGGGTTCAAATAGTATTTGTTTTCTATCAAATATTGACTTGCTCTCGATTGATCTTGACTGGTGCAAAGGGAACCAACAGAATAGTCCCAAACATGCAAAACCTGCCCATCTGGAACCCTAGAAAGGTTCAATCAAATGCTCATTGTATTTGAATGAAAACAAATGCTTTTTGAACCCAGGCAGGTCTGGACGGTATTTCCAACCGTTCCATAACCCAGGGATCAGTCATGGTGAGCTGCCCTGGGAGGAACAGATGTCCTCTTCCTACTCTCTCTGCTATCCTGCAATTCTGCCTCTCTGATCCTATCTGCTTCTCCCTGCTCTTCGCTGCTCCTACCCGCTCCTTCCTGTCCTCCTTGCTCCTCCCTGCTCCTCTCTTTTCCTCTCTGCTCCTCCCTGCCCCTCTCTTTTCCTCTCTGCTCCTCCCTCCTCCTCTCTGCTCCTCCCTGCTCCTCTCTGCTCATCTCTGCTCCTCTCTTTTCCTCTCTGATTCTCCCTGCTCCTCTCTGCTCCTCCCTGCCCCTCTCTTTTCCTCTCTGCTCCGCCCTGCTCTTCTCTTCTTCTCTCTGCTCCCATCTCCTCTTCTCTGCTCCTCCCTACTCCTCTCTGCACCTCCCTGTTCCTCTATGCTCCTCTCTTCTTCCTCTCTGCACCTCCCTGTTGCTCTATGCTCATCTATTCTCCCTATCTGCACCTCCCTGTTCCTCTATGCTCATCTCTTCTCCTCTCTGCACCTCCCTGTTGCTCTATGCTCATCTCTTCTCCTCTCTGCACCTCCCTGTTCCTCTATGCTCCTCTTTTCTCCCTCTCTGCACCTCCCTGTTGCTCTATGCTCATCTCTTCTCCTTTCTGCACCTCCCTGTTCCTCTATTCCCATCTCTTCTCTCTGCACCTCCCTGTCCCTCTCTGCTCCTCCCTACTCCTCTCTGCTCCTCTCTTCTCCTCCCTACTCCTCTCTGCTCCTCCCTACTCCTCTCTTCTCCTTTCTGCACCTCCCTGTTCCTCTATGCTCCTTCCTCTCTGCACCTCCCTGTTCCTCTATGCTCCTCTCATCTTCCTCTCTGCACCTCCCTGTTCCTCTATGCTCCTCTCTTCTCCCTCTCTGCACCTCCCTGTTCCTCTATGCTCATCTCTTCTCCTCTCTGCACCTCCCTGTTCCTCTCTTCTCCCTCTCTGCACCTCCCTGTTCCTCTATGCTCCTCTCTTCTCCCTCTGCACCTCCCTGTTCCTCTATGCTCCTCTCTTCTCCCTCTCTGCACCTCCCTGTTCCTCTCTGCTCCTCTCTTCTCCCTCTCTGCACCTCCCTGTTCCTCTATGCTCCTCTCTGCACCTCCCTGTTCCTCTATGCTCCTCTCTTCTCCCTCTCTGCACCTCCCTGTTCCTCTCTTCTCCTTTCTGCACCTCCCTGTTCCTCTATGCTCATCTCTTCTCCCTCTCTGCACCTCCCTGTTCCTCTATGCTCTTCTCTTATCCTCTATGCTCCTTCCTCTCCCTGTTCCTCTCTGCTCATCTCTGTTCCTCTATTCTCCTTCCTCTCTGCTCATCTCTGTTCCTCTATGCTCTTTCCTCTCCTTTTCCTCTCTGCTCATCTCTGTTCCTCTATGCTCCTTCCTATCTCTGTTCCTCTCTGCCCACTGGAACAGACTTCCTGATGAGAAGAGAGGGATCGTGGGTCGTATGTTGTGTTATCCAGTGCACTGTGGGCCCAGTGGGTGATTCACTCCACAGAGAGGCTACCCACACACCGCATACTGTAGATGCCACACACACACACACACACACACACACACACACACACACACACACACACACACACACACACACACCCACACCCACACACAGGAGGTGTGTTTCACTCGACCCCATTCCTCCTCCGCGCCTGTTCCGCTGTCGACCTTGTAAAGGTGTACCTGATGGGCCGCGTCCCCCCTAGTCTAGCACTGGGACAAACAAGCCTTTACCGTACTGTAGCCACTCTGGGGTTAGAGACACAACTCATTAAGCCTGTGTCCTCTCCCTTCCATTACAACCTTGTGTTGGGCTCTTTTTACTCCCAGACACACAGTAATGGAAAGATTAATATTGACAATATTGACAGAGAACAATATGGACAATATTCTGCCCACTTGGCAGTTGACTGTTGGTCACAAATATTAAGAAATGTGATGGGTTTCTGCTTCTGGTGAAAAGTAGTGCACTTCCGGTCAAAAATAGTGCAGTATAACGGGAATAGGGTGCCGGGGCGGCAGGATGGCCTAGTGGTTAGAGAGTTGGACTAGGAACCGGAAGGTTGCAAGTTCAAACCCCCGAGCTGACAAGGTACTAATCTGCCGTTCTGCCCCTGAACAGGCAGTTAACCCACTGTTCCTAGGCCGTCATTGAAAATAAGAATTTGTTCTTAACTGACTTGCCTGGTTAAATAAAGGTAAAATAAAAAATTAAAAAATATTCAAACAGATATTGGAGTAGGACTCTGGGACCTGTCTAGCAGAGTAGAATTGATTGAAACTGCTTTACCTTATAAGGTTTTAAAGGAGCAATGTCTAGTAACTAACTAGCTGCTATGATGCAATCTGCATTTTAACAATGAGCATTCTCACTGTTTAACAGATTTCAGCAAAATAAACACACACACACACACACACACAGCATCTCACAGCCAACAAAGACAGCTAGTTAATTCTGAGGTTGTTGTATTTGATTACTAGTTAGATCAGGCTGTGGAATGTGAGCTCAGAGCTCACTGTGTTGTTCGGTGGCTCTCTCTCTATATTAATTGACTTTATGGCAGAGAGGGAGAATGGTAGCAGTGAACGATTCTGGCTTTGGCAGCACTGAGTTCAGTGGCGACACAGAACCGGAAACGGCCTGTCTGAGAACTCAGGGGACAATGGTGATGATGTATAAAATAGAACTCCCACTCTGCATAATCACCAAAAAGCACTTTCATTCATCTAAAGAATGTGTAAATGAACTCAGAATCTATTCCACTGAAAGAGAAAGAGGTTTCCAGCTGACAGCCTGTTTATAAGGTGAAATAACTTCAAAAAGGGTCACATTTACCTTGGTCTCGGAGGTGTCATTGAAATGAACACACAGATACCCAACATCCAGGACGACGAGGTAGTCAGGGTGTGGAGACACTGATGAAACAGCAATAATTAGGCTGGGATTAGAATATAATTATCTACTTGTGTTTCTCAAGGTTTCCCATGTTTATCCACCCAGCCCAAACCCTGGCTCAGCCTCAACCCTAGCCCCAGCTGAGCCCCATACCCCAGCCCAGCCCCAACCTTATACCCCAGCCCAGCCCCAACCACAACCTTATACCCCAGCCCAGCCCCAATCACAACCTTATACCCCAGCCCAGCCCCCAGCCCCAACCAAGTTCAGCGCATTAGTATTGTATTACTTAGCAGGACAAAAGAAACACAGCTAGCCAACATGAGCTTAAATCCAGCCCGTTACTTGTTACATTGGTGTCATGAAGTGAGATGGGTGTTTCCTACCCAAGCTAGTGGAGGCACGTGCAGAGATGCATTACGGTGTACAGCAGCATGGAGGGCGTAGTGAGTCCTCAGTCATGTTTACCAATGTCACCAATACATCTGGATGTTTTGGGGCTTATGGTTTAAGTGATCTAATATTATATTAAATCCACCTTTTATTCATCAAATGAACCTCTGTGTAAATGACAGAATAACTGTATGCTTAGTGTTTATTCTGATCGTTATATAAACCATTGATCAGAGAGAAGTGCAAATCACATCTAGGCATCTTTAGGCAATAAGGCACAGGGTGTGGTATATGGCCAGGGGGTGTGGTATAAGCACGACACAACATGGAGTGCCTGGACACAGCCCTAGCCGTGGTATATTGGCCATATATCACAAACTCCAGAGGTGCCTTATTGCTATTATAAACTGGTTACCAATGTAAGTAGAGCAGTACAAATAAATGTTTTGTCATACCCGTGGTACACGGTCTGCTATACTATGGCTGTCAGCCAATCAGAATTCAGGGCTCGAACCACCCAGTTTATAAAATTGAATATAACTTTCTTATACAGACACTGTGCATCCATCCATCCATGTTGGCCTTCACTCACACCTGCCATTTCTTCTGTGTTAAATGGCCCTTTGCTTAATGTCTGCAACTCCCATATGAGCTGCTGGAGTTAGTAGACAACCCCCCTTGTCCTCCCACTGAGGATCATCCAGTCTGATTTGTTAGTAAACTCTGTCAGGCCCATTTGATTGCATTCCCTTCGTCCACCTTTTATTTCTCTCCCCTTTCTCAGACTCTCTCCCCCTCTCCCAGAGGAAGTAGAATGCCTTGTCCTCCTCCCTTATGAGAGCTGAAGGTTGGCAGTCATATATGGCAAAAGCACTGACGACAGCATCTCTGCGCGCCCATGTATTGTATCTGCGTGCGCGGTCCAGAGTATGAGAAAGAGAAGGATACGGCAAGCGTGTGCGTGAGCGAATGCTTGCGTGTTGTGTGTGTATGTATGTGTGTGTTTGTATGCGTGCTCTAATAGGCAGAGAGAAATATGAGTTGAGTATGAGCTGCCCCTGATGCACCGGTAAGTGAAGCTTGCTTTGCTGGAAGATGCCTCGCTGCTGCTTCCCCCCATCACCTCCACTGCAAATAGATCCTGCTACAGCCCGATAGATTTTGTCGGGTTAAGTTCGGAGCATTATGACTGTACATTCCAGCCTCGACTGCTTTTCATTTAAGGACTCTTTCTACCAAGATCAGGAGAAATATGGAACTTGATTGGCGTCTTCGCGTTTAATGCGTCCCTGGAGATAAACAGACGCGGGTCCGGACGGAGAGCGAGGCAGCGCAGGTGGATGTATTGTGTTTGAGGAAAAGGGCCATACTGAGGATAAAAGACACGAAGGGAAAAGGAGGAAAATGCAGTTCGATACATTGCGTCAATTTTGTAGCTCCGTTCTATCCCATTTTAATGAGGCTTTTACGCCGCCTCAGAACATTCTGCAGACGGAACTATTCGAGCAGGCGTTGAGCAACATCGGGTGAGTGATTCCTTTGCAAGAATGTGTGATTTATGATGGGCTTCCCCCGTTGGTATGTCAAAGGAGCATTCGAAGAGAGGGGGCTTCGCTTATTGATCCATCCGCAGCAGGCTATGCGAAGACATCGCCTTCCTTCCGGGGAGTTGCAGTTGATATTCCTCCTCGCAGAGAGAGAGAGAGAGAGAGAGGGGGGGGGGGGGGGTGTTGTTGGATGGAACGGACGGGAAACAATACGGCTAAAATGTGATAATGCTGAGATGTGTGTGTGTTTCTGTCTCGATGTACCGCTGCTGCCGCATGTGTGTGCTGCCGTCATAAACTGCTGTGCCCGCTTGCGCGGATAACATTACGGTATGTCGTAATATTGCTCCAGCCTCGAATCATTTGAGTCATTTGCGACCCTCTTTTTCATACGCTATGCTATGGTAACTACCTCCATTCCTAACCCACACCAATACTGGATTTTTCCCCCATGACCATGTCAGCAGTTTTGTATTATCCTACAGTAACTGTGATTCTTGCTAAATACTGAAGTTAATTAATGTAATGTACATATCATACATACTATTTTTGCTAAATAATCTTGGAAATTCAGCACAAATACTGCCCAACCACTACACACTTATGCAATATGGAGAAATGACTGTAAATGTAATAAAATGTGTGTGTGATGTACAGCAGAGAATGGGATGGAGTCTAGGGAAAGAGAAAGCGCAGCAGGCATTTTGTAGCCCAGAAACAAGCCTATAGATACAACATGCATTTTCCCCCTCATGTTCTTTTTTTCTTATCTCTCCCTCAGAAATAATTCACAGTGTGGCCTCGCTAGCTCTCTGCCCCCTCACATTACATATACCCAACAGCACAGCACACTCACTCAGCCACGGAGGTGTGGTTTACACAGACAGCTGCCTATATGTGTTCCTTCAGTAGCCTATTATCATCATCATCATCATAATCGACATCATCATCATCATCATCATCACATTTTACAGATTTACATTTGATACTATTTAAAGGGATGCTTCGGGATTTTGGCAATGAGGCCCTCTGTCTACTTCCCCAGAGTCAGATGAACACGTGGATACCATTATGATAAAGAGCCTCATTGCCAAAATCCCGAAGCATCCCTTTAAGCCTATAAGAAGGATATGAGGATACGATAGTAGTCTAACTAACCCATATCCACCTAGACACCTCAGTGAAGAGACAGGAAAGACTGGAGGACAGCATACTGTATTGTATATTAAAGGACCAACTAAATCATGACCACTTGATACAAGATCAAGCTGCTCTCACTGTTCCTCAAGGCCCATATTCCTAGAGTCTCAGAGAAGGAGTGCTGGTCCCACCTGTTCATATAATCTCATTCAGAGGGCGGAGCAAGCATGTTGGAGTGAACGGCTGTGCGTGAGAGGCTCCTGCAACTTTTTTGCGAAATAATCTAATTGAACCTACTTTATGGCACTTTTTACAACAAACGTTTCTTTCTAATACAAGATTGTAACTTTTTATATGAAAATGCCGAGTAATAAGCGACCAAAGGACAATAAATCCACAGCGGAGGCCTACTCCCCACTAAACAACGAGACAGACATGGCGGGAGGCACATGCAACAACGTGACACTTACAGAACTTACCCGGGCTTTGGGGGAGCTACGTGTTGCTATAGCTGAGGATCTTAAGGCCACTATTGCTGAACTGGACACCAAAATCGAGAGCATCATTCGAACGGTCGCTTCGCATGGCCAGAGTATTGTGGACCTTGAGAAAGCTTCTGAATTCAACGCTGGTAGGATCGACGAGTTAGAGAAGCTATGCACGTCATTGCAGGATAGTGTGCAGAGGCTTTCTGTGAAAGTGGTAGACCTGGAGGGCCGATCCAGACGTAATAACCTTCGCGTTGTTGATCTGGCAGAGGGAGTAGAGGCGGGCTCTCGCCCCACCGACTTCTTCGCCAAGCTATTGAAGGATGCAATGGGATCGGATGTTTTGGATTCGGATCCCCACCTGGACCGTGCACATCGCTCCCTTGTCCCAGTGCCTGGACCGGGCCAACGTCCTCGCCCAGTAATCATCTGTTGTCACAGTTTCAAGACCAAGGATCTTATCCTGCGTGAAGCTCGAATGAGGGGCAACCTGTCACATAAAGGGCATCCATTCTGTGTATATGAGGATTATGCGCCCGATGTGGCAAAGCATCGCGCCGACTACAGAGATGTCATGACCAAACTCTACAAACTCCATCTTCACCCAGCCTTACTCTTCCCTGCAAGACTAAGAATTACCCCGCCTTCCGGTGAGAAGATTTGGCTCTCCTCGATTTTGGACGCAGAGAAGTTTATCCGGGGATATACACCAATCCCCCGTACAGGTTAGAGTGCCTTGTCATTGCGTGTTAGGGTCTGCTCATGGACTCGAATCCATACTATACCATATTGGGTGAAACCGTATTAAACGGGCTCAACAAGGGCTACCGAACATGTAAGACGCTGAGCCGACCAATGGAGGGCGGTCAGAGCTCTCATTTAACATTAAATTCACTTTCATCCCGGCTGTGCTCAGCGATGCATATTTTTACTTCCAGGTTTGATCACTGACACCTTCGGATGGATATACTTATATTCCCCCACTTTTGTTTTGTTTCATTATTTATTTTACAATCCTTACATCATTCTTACTACCATACCATTTATTTATTGCTTGCATGGGACTGGGGGTGATGGTTGGGCAGACGCAGACACCTGGTTAGCAAGTTGATGTTTTGTGCCGTTCTGCCTTTGTCTAGCCGTGGGCCGCTCTCCCGACTAGAGTCCCACCAGCCCTCTTTAGTGCTTATGGCTGTGTAGGTGTGCGTACATATAATTACTATTTGTACTTTATTACTTTTTTCTCTTAGCATTTTAGTATTATGTATGTGTATATTTTAAATCAGTGTGGATTGTTATACTGGGGTATGAATGTTTGTATGTGTATATGTGCATATGGATGTATATACATATTCTTTAAATATATATACGATTTTTTTGTGTGGGTATGTATGTATGTATGTATGTGTGTGTGTGTGTGTGTGTATGTGTATGTGTGTATGCATGTGTGTATGTGTATGTATATATATATATGTATATATATATTTTATTTTTTATTTTATAAAAAAAAAAAAATTAAATGGGGGGGAACGTTTAATTGAGCAAATCCTTGTTCCGATCTCCTGACCCACAGTATGTAAAAAAGTACGGCTGACTATGTTGGTTGCGGATGGTTTATTCTTTGACCGGCAGTGCTTAGCAATATAATCTTGAGGCTATATCTTGCTTATCTCTGGGATTGACCCAGGGTGACGCTTAAATGCGCAATATGTTTAAGTTGCAACTTATTCTGTTTAGGTTTATTAGATGCCAACTGAACACTTAATTCGCGGGAGCCTCCTCAGTTCATATGTTAGTAGAAGTTCTAGGATAGTGAGAGGTGAACGTATAGTTGGGATTTTATTTTTGTTTTACCTCTTGTTCGAGGTCGCGCCGTGCTTTTTTGGCATCGGCCAGACAATGTGTTTATTATTTTTATTTTTCCTTTTTTTTCTCTCCTGTTTGTACATGCCTGTTAAATGTGGGTTGATGGGGGGGGTTAAGTGTTGGGGAAATTAGGGGAACAGGGTAGGAAGTAAAGGTGCTTGCAGGGGGGAGGGGTGGGTTGGATACTGCTCGGGTGTAGGTGCTACATATGCTGATCGTGATGGTTTGGTGCGCTTTCTTAACTTTTTATCAAGTTACATGGTATGCAGGCCACCATAGGAACTACAAACGAGAGGAGGGCGGGGCTTACATTCACTTCCTGGAATGTCAAGGGTTTAAACGAACCAATTAAGAGGGGCAAGGTCCTAGCCCACTTGAAAGCACTCTCGTCTGATATTATATTTTTGCAAGAAACCCATCTGAAGAATAACTCTCATAGCAGACTTAAGTGTAGGTGGGTGGGGCAAGTGTATCACTCTAACTTCTCTGCCAAAACGAGAGGCACAGCGATTCTGGTACGGAAAGGAATTCCCTTTCTACATAAAACCACCCTTGCGGATAAAGAGGGTCGGTACCCTCTGCCCCCAGCTGTGCTCTGGACACCATATGTGAACTGATTGCCCCCCATCTATCTTCAGAGCTCGTGCTGCTAGGCGACCTAAACTGGAACATGCTTAACACCCCAGCCATCCTACAATCTAAACTTGATGCCCTCAATCTCACACAAATTATCAATGAACCTACCAGGTACCCCCCCCAAAGCCTTAAACACGGGCACCCTCATAGATATCATCCTAACCAACTTCCCCTCTAAATACACCTCTGCTGTCTTCAACCAAGATCTCAGCGATCACTGCCTCATTGCCTGCATCCGTAATGGGTCAGCGGTCAAACGACCTCCACTCATCACTGTAAAACGCTCCCTGAAACACTTCAGCGAGCAGGCCTTTCTAATCGACCTGGCCGGGGTATCCTGGAAGGATATTGATCTCATCCCGTCAGTAGAGGATGCCTGGATATTTTAAAAAAATGCCTTCCTAACCATCTTAAATAAACATGCCCCATTCAAGAAATTTAGAACCAGGAACAGATATAGCCCTTGGTTCTCCCCAGACCTGACTGCCCTTAACCAACACAAAAACATCCTATGGCGTTCTGCATTAGCATCGAACAGCCCCCGTGATATGCAGCTGTTCAGGGAAGCTAGAAACCATTATACACAGGCAGTTAGAAAAGCCAAGGCTAGCTTTTTCAAGCAGAAATTTGCTTCCTGCAACACTAACTCAAAAAAGTTCTGGGACACTGTAAAGTCCATGGAGAATAAGAGCACCTCCTCCCAGCTGCCCACTGCACTGAAGATAGGAAACACTGTCACCACTGATAAATCCACCATAATTGAGCATTTCAATACGCATTTTTCTACGGCTGGCCATGCTTTCCACCTGGCTACTCCTACCCCGGTCAACAGCACTGCACCCCCAACAGCAACTCGCCCAAGCCTTCCCCATTTCTCCGTCTCCCAAATCCATTCAGCTGATGTTCTGAAAGAGCTGAAAAATCTGGACCCCTACAAATCAGCCGGGCTAGACAATCTGGACCCTTTCTTTCTAAAATTATCTGCCGAAATTGTTGCCACCCCTATTACTAGCCTGTTCAACCTCTCTTTCGTGTCGTCTGAGATTCCCAAAGATTGGAAAGCAGCTGCTGTCATCCCCCTCTTCAAAGGGGGGGACACTCTTGACCCAAACTGCTACAGACCTATATCTATCCTACCATGCCTTTCTAAGGTCTTCGAAAGCCAAGTCAGCAAACAGATTACCGACCATTTCGAATCTCACCATACCTTCTCTGCTATGCAATCTGGTTTCAGAGCTGGTCATGGGTGCACCTCAGCCACGCTCAAGGTCCTAAACGATATCTTAACCGCCATCGATAAGAAACATTACTGTGCAGCCGTATTCATTGATCTGGCCAAGGCTTTCGACTCTGTCAATCACCACATCCTCATCGGCAGACTCGACAGCCTTGGTTTCTCAAATGATTGCCTCGCCTGGTTCACCAACTACTTCTCTGATAGAGTTCAGTGTGTCAAATCGGAGGGTCTGCTGTCCGGACCTCTGGCAGTCTCTATGGGGCTGCCACAGGGTTCAATTATTGGACCGACTCTCTTCTCTGTATACATCAATGAGGTCGCTCTTGCTGCTGGTGAGTCTCTGATCCACCTCTACGCAGACGACACCATTCTGTATACTTCCGGCCCTTCTTTGGACACTGTGTTAACAACCCACCAGGCAAGCTTCAATGCCATACAACACTCCTTCCGTGGCCTCCAATTGCTCTTAAATACAAGTAAAACTAAATGCATGCTCTTCAACCGATTGCTACCTGCACCTACCCGCCTGTCCAACATCACTACTCTGGACGGCTCTGACTTAGAATACGTGGACAACTACAAATACTTAGGTGTCTGGTTAGACTGTAAACTCTCCTTCCAGACCCATATCAAACATCTCCAATCCAAAGTTAAATCTAGAATTGGCTTCCTATTTCGCAACAAAGCATCCTTCACTCATGCTGCCAAACATACCCTTGTAAAACTGACCATCCTACCAATCCTCGACTTTGGCGATGTCATTTACAAAATAGCGTCCAATACCCTACTCAACAAATTGGATGCAGTCTATTACAGTGCAATCCGTTTTGTCACCAAAGCCCCATATACTACCCACCATTGCGACCTGTACGCTCTCGTTGGCTGGCCCTCGCTTCATACTCGTCGCCAAACCCACTGGCTCCATGTCATCTACAAGACCCTGCTAGGTAAAGTCCCCCTTATCTCAGCTCGCTGGTCACCATAGCATCTCCCACCTGTAGCACACGCTCCAGCAGGTATATCTCTAGTCACCCCCAAAACCAATTCTTTCTTTGGCCGCCTCTCCTTCCAGTTCTCTGCTGCCAATGACTGGAACGAACTACAAAAATCTCTGAAACTGGAAACACTTATCTCCCTCACTAGCTTTAAGCACCAACTGTCAGAGCATCTTACAGATTACTGCACCTGTACATAGCCCACCTATAATTTAGCCCAAACAACTACCTCTTTCCCAACTGTATTTAATTAATTTATTTATTTTGCTCCTTTGCACCCCATTATTTTTATTTCTACTTTGCACATTCTTCCATTGCAAAACTACCATTCCAGTGTTTTACTTGCTATATTGTATTTACTTTGCCACCATGGCCTTTTTTGCCTTTACCTCCCTTCTCACCTCATTTGCTCACATTGTATATAGACTTGTTTATACTGTATTATTGACTGTATGTTTGTTTTACTCCATGTGTAACTCTGTGT